>NC_072731.1:180922406-181222406 GCF_026930045.1 Uloborus diversus | reverse complement strand
ATCATTTTTACCCTCGATGAAACAGAAGTGTTTAGTACCAGGGTCTGATTAAGAATTAAGATATTGGGGGTTCAAGGCCAAGTACTTTTTCAGAAGTCCTCTCTGTAGTCAAATCTTGCAGTTTTAGCCATTGGTTGAAACAATTTCAGCCATTTGGAGGCCTCTAAAAAGCGGGGACCCTAGAACATGGTCTAGTTGATCTATTCAATAATCAGGCCCAACTAAATACATTATCTGGGTCATTCTCCAGAAAGCGTAACTTTTGAACTCAAATAATTTTCAATTTCGAAACTTTTTTTTTATATACTTACATGAAAGTGTTACCTACTAGAAGTTACCATTAACAATGGCCCACCTAAGTTCCAACGATTTTACTTATACATAAAAAAAAATTTAAAAATGCCTTGTTCACGGAAACTAAAAAAAAAAGAAAAAAACTTTAATTGTTTTACAATCGAAGCCAATTTAATATCAAAGTAGTAATTTTGTTAATTGTGCAAAACATGAGCTATTTTCTATAATCTAATACTAAGCTCTCTTAATTAAAGTACGGCTTAATTTTTAGTTACCCTTTTAGTTCAAATGTGTGTTAAAAATAGTTTTTAGTTGTAAATAGTATTTTACTTGTGTTAAAAAAATAGTAAATTTGCAAATATACTGGCAATTAATAATTTTGGTGGAATGCCTAATATTGATGTATTTCCCCTCCATCATTTATTTTCACCTCAGAAATAATGACATTGATAAGCTCTATCATGGAGGTGAGGAATTTTCCTTTAATATAGGCCTAATAGAAATGGCTGAAAATAAAGAAGGGGGCTCCCTTGTATCATGGAAAATAAAATGTGATGTCATTACTGTCACGTGTTAATGAGAAATAGCGTTTTGTGTTTAGGTAACGGAGGTGAGAATTTATTGTGTGACATGATAACATCCTACTAAAACGAACTAAATCACAATATTAAACAATTAAATATACTTAAACAATTACACTTTTTTAAATATATTTGTAAAAGGAACACTTGTAAAAGGAATCTTCTATCTTCTATCTATACATATAATAAAACAAGATGTTTGTGTGTGTCTGTGTGTGTGTTTGTGGCGCGCATCCACGGAAAACGGTAAGGTCTAGAAAGATAAAATTTGGTATACATCTGCAACTTTTGCCGCCGGTGTGCACCTCGTGCTTCGATTTTTGATATTTTAACTATAAAAAAAAAAGTTATTTAATGTTTTATGTGATTTTTAGCAGTTTTTAGCTCTTTTTACCTCACAGAACAAAAATCATATGCGCCAGAAAAAATTTTTTTGTTCTAAAATGAAGGAAATTTTATTCCTTATATAATGAAAACAACGTTTTTGCAGGTAGACCAATTTTTGTATTTTTTATGAATTTTTGAAAAAAACCTTTATTTTGCGCTTTCTTCCGGGTTTTATTTTTTGCTTAACCCATCCTGCAAAAAGCGTAAAAGATACCTTTCTAAAAATTAAGTATGTAATAGTGAAAACATTTCACCCTCTTCAGAAAAAAAAAAAAAAAAAGTTTTAAAAATACGCAATATTTTTTTTCCCCCTCAAAACCTACATGTGGTAGGGTGTACGCAACTATTAAATTTCAAGGTCAAAGGTCACGAAAATCGTTTTTTTTTTTGCGCTTTTTTTTGTAAATATCTCATTTCCTATGGTTATTTTTGCTATTTGTATTTATTATCAATATTGTAGAAACAAAATTCTCTACAAATTTTGTTTAAAAATTTTTTTTTCATACGGTGAACCGTTTTCGAGATAAAAGGCGTAGAGCGCGCGGTCACAGGATCACTTCAGGTCAACCGATGCCTCCGGTCGAAAAGCGCCATATATAGTTGATGAACTATCGATAAATCAATGATTATAAATATTTGTCAATTTTTATTAACTATTATATTATATTTTATCATTTTTTCCTAACTTATCCACTTTTTATATAGTATTAGTTTACTTAACAACACTTACCTGCCCATATAATTACAGAATTATTAATGAAAATATAGGAATTATATTTGATATTTAACATAATATTAATAAATTCTTACATGATGAAAAAAAAAACAAATAAATTATGAATTAATCTTTTTATTAAAAAATATCATTCAATACCTTTATTTTTATTAAAAGTAAAAAAATGGAATAAAGGGTACAAAAACTACAATTTATAATTTTAAGCATCTTCTTCCTCTTCATCGTCGTCTTCCGGCTGCTGGTAAATTTAAAACTGGTCTTCATTATCGTCTTCAACGACATTTGTCGCAAGTTTTTCCATGATTTCGGGGTCAAAGGTTCCATCTTTGTTAATGTTGCTCTGATATGGTAGAGCATTGCGACAAGCTTACCTACTACATTGGCCACAAGCTAAAGAGCATTGCAAGCCCGCTTTCCTGCATCCGCATCAGAAAATTGTATTTAGCAAATCTTCTGGAGCAGGTGGTAAAATTGTCATGATAGGCTCCAGAAAATCGTTTCGCATTGCCCAACCATATACCTGGGGTTCCAAATCATGCCCTAACCAAGTTTGAACTTGATAATATACACGTTTGAAATGTTGATGAGTAGCTGCATTTGTTGGTGGAATATTTGAAAGCTGCACAGGTTCATTAGGTTTTGTAGACTTGACGTAATGCATATAACGAAGATGATCGAGACTTTTCACAGATTTCGGAGCATTATAGACTGCCAATCAAGTTTGAGTTCCACTCTTCAATAATCTCTGGGCCGAACAATTTTCTTCCTCAAATGCTGCAGCTAGTTCATCCAAATTTGTCAGCTTCTCAAAAACTTTTAAAAATGATTTTTTTCCCTTTTTAAAAAACGCAGAAATTGTGTCACAGCCACTTAATGCGGTTAGAAATAAAATATGTGTTTTGGAATGAGGATAATTTTCTCCGAGTATATCTCCGAGTCGAGTCTATCTCCGTTTTTCAGCTATATATGGCGCGTTTTCGACTGGAGGCACGGGTTGACCTGAAGTGATCCTGTGACCACGCGCTCTCCGCCCTCTATCTCGAAAACGGTTCACCGTATAAAAAAAATCTTTTAAACAAACTTTGTAGAGTATTTTGTATTCTACAATATTGATAATAAATAAAAAATAGCAAAAAACCCATAGGAAATGAGATATTTACAAAAAAAAAAAGCGCAAAAAAAACGATTTTTGTGACATTTGACCTTGAAATTTTATAGTTGCGTACACCCTACCACATGGGCGCCGACTTGGAAAAATTATTGGGGGGGGGGGAGGCGGATGTCACCGGGGTCTAAGGAGTATGTTAAAGCACAGAGCCCCCCCCCCCCTCCCCGAAAAAAAATTCAGATTTTTGTGCCTTGAAAATGCCAACTTACATATTTTCTGGTGTGTATAATTTATACAAACAATATGTGACATGGCGTTTTCAAAGTAAAACAATCTAAAAATTGGTACACAAATTTTATGCTTCAATTAGATCATGTCACTTGCCTTAAGTGTGGGACAATTTTACAGTTCCATTTTGTAGGGAGCCGTGCAGTGCCATAGCTAGGCTACAGCACTATACAAGGTAGTGAGTGCACTTGACTTGCATGGAAAGGCACTCCCAGTGGCACCGATTTATAACAACTATTGGGGGGGGGAGGGTGCCATAACGGGGGCCTTGCCAGGGGAAATTTTCTAAATTTGAGATTAAAAAAAATAGTGAGGTTTAAAGTTTTTTAAGCATTTAAGAGTCATATGATCAACATTAGAACTCCAAAAACTCGACTCTTGGTAAATCGACACTCTGAGAAACTCGACAAGCGGACACATTTTTTGGCTTAAAAAAAAAAAAAAAAAAAAAAAACACGCATGGTATTTTTGTTAAAAGCTAATTTAATTTACAGTAATAATTATGCTTTTAATCTATTACAAAGCAGTGAATATAAAGCTCTGAAATTATTGAAATGATGTTTAAATAAATCTAAACTATCATTAAAAGAATAAAGCATAAAGGATTGCTGTCGCACTTTGATTACTATAAGTGAAATAACTAATTTAAGCTTGCTTTGAATAAGGCTCGGAGTTCATTAAATAAAAATGTCTCAAAATTAATGCTTTAATAGAGTTAAAAAGTTAATACAGATTACTTTATTAACTCTAATAATTGAAGAAAACCATTTAATGTAAAAATCAAACCCTGATATGTTTTTTTTCTAGATCAGCAACAATTAGATGAGAGCGCCGCAGGCGACAAATTTCACTCGAAGGTTCACGCACTGGGACAAATTCTATGAGTGCTCTCAGCACCGTAACACTATCATTACTCACACCACTCGCTTTCAATTAAACTGCTTACTACCGCAATAGTTATTTGTTTTAGCTCATTACTGAATGTATTTTACTATGCAACTATCTTCAAACAAAGAAAGTAAAAAATACCAACATAATTTTGTGATTTTAGAAACCATAATATGACAAATACAGTAGAAGACCGTTATAACGCACACCTTGTGACCAGAGCTTTTGCGTTATACAGGTTTTTGCATTATATAGATCATTTCACAAATTTTGAAACTAATATTCAGAATACATCTATATATTAGTACTACAGTATGAGTTTTATCTGCAATGAGTATTAAAGCACCAGGGCCGTATCCAGAGGGGGGCCTGACGGGCCCGGCCCCCCCCCCCCCCCCGAAACCCGAAATGTTTTGTACCGTAAAACAGAAGAAGGTTTTTTTTTTAATTCCTAATGTCAGAAAAGGAAAATAACAAAGTTTTTTTTTATTCTTCATTTTGCTACTATTCAAAATTTATAATATTTTGAAGCAGTTCTAGTTCTCATTAGCTGCAAGGCACACTTGAAATTTAGACCTTTAATTAGGACTTCCTGCTCTCTTTCCCAATTCAATTCAGGGCAGTTCAGGGTTAAGGCAAGCCCTTTGTCAGTTTGGTAGATTTTTCAAGTCTACCAAACTGACTTCTGTGAAGTTCCTCCTCCAGGGGCGTGCACAGAAATTTTGGGACTGTCACAAATGCTTTTTTTGGGCCCTCTCCATATTGTTTACCCATATTTTCAACCGTAGGTTTTAAAATATTGGGCCCCATTTAAGCTCGGGCCCGAGCCAACAGGTGTCCCTTCTCCCCTCTGTGCACGACCCTGCCCTCCTCCCCCTAAAACTGCTATAAAACTTGCACTGTACTGATTCGAGTCGGGGATTCCCCAAAGGCTGGGCCCCTAGTTTCCGATTAGGCGAGTATTTTGTTACCAAGATGTGCCAAATTCAGCTCCTTGATACATCCTGAGTAAAAAATGCAAAAATCACGATTCTCGCGTTTTTGTAGCATAATTTTCAAGATCATTTTTGTGACTGATATGTTTCTTGTCTTGCATTTATTTAATGCCAAATTCAGTATCATGGAAGTTCTTTTGTTATTGCTTGTTTTTTTTTTCTTACTTCTACTGCATATTGTTAATACCATTAGTATGAGAAAAGAAATAACACTTACTCTACTCTCTTTCATTTTCTGCACTACATGTGATTGAAAAAAAAAAGTTTGTTTCGAGAAATATTTCGTTGCATTTATTTTTAACTTAAAACGGGTGTGTCTTACAAAGTTATAATCATTTTGTAAGATTGTGAAATCAACTTCTGAAAAGTGTATAAAGAGCTTCAAATAATTTCAACTGTTCGAGAGTCTTTGAAAATTATTTAAGTTTTTGAAATTCCTTGAAAAGTTCTTCAATTTTGTATCTTATCAAGAAAATAAAGTATGAATTGTCCAAATGGCCAGAATATTACTCTTCCGTTCTTATTTTCTGAATGTCTACACCATTTCTTTTAAACTATTTTTTACAATTTTCATACTGTAGAACATTTAATGAAAAAAAAAAAAAAAAAAAAAATGGGGGTAGGGGGAGTGATCAAAAACAAACTTCACTAAAAGCCAATATGAGCAGATGACGAAGTACTTCTCTTTTCTCCTCTCTCGTTTTTCTTCTCTGTCCATGAAGTTCCATGATTTGTACAGCAAGCAGTTTTTATTTTGTTTGATCTTGATTTGTAAAAGAATGTATAACTTTTAAAAGGCTTTGTTTGCCTTTTTTTTTTTCTTCATATTTTTGTAGTCTCAATTACCTAATATAAGGCCTCAAAATACAGATTTTTTTTTCGAAAATTTCTCGGGGGAAAAACCCCCGGACACCCTGAAATTATGGATGTTCTACATCCGATTTAAAGGGACACTCTCTTGTTATCCTTACCACTACAAGGTGAATAAGAAAAATAATAAGAATTAAAATAACAACAGTCCAAGCAGTGAAAGAAATTATTAAAAATTGAGACAAAAAGGCTTCTATGTTAACATTTTTATGCGTTTGGTGTGTCTATATATACTATATGTGTGTGCGTGTGTTAGGGCAATGTGCTAATACGGGCCCCTCCCGAAAAAAATGTCTGGATACGGCCTTGTAAAGCACCAATATTACAATTAGTCATTCACAAATAAATGTGTTTCACAATCGAAATAAAGTGAATTATCCTGCACTTCTACTAGCTTCATGGCTTGCATAACAGCTGCATTTTCAAGAGCCATCAGGTATTTTCTGTTTACTGTGAGAACTAATTTTCATTTAAAAGCTTTGAATTAAGATTGAAAGATGATGAACTGTCTCAAAATTTAATTGGGCTAACAATTTTTATGTTTGCAAGACAAAACAGAGGGACTTTTTCAGAAGTAAACAATAGGTTTTTTAAACTTCAAAACCTATTGTTTACTTCTGAAAAGTAGTGCGGTTTATAGAGAATTGCGTTATATAGGTCGGCGTTATAATGGTCTTCTACTGTAATGTTCTTAAATTATTGAGGGGACTCTGTCCCCCAAAACAAACTATTGAGGGGGATCGGGCCCCCTTAAGCCCTATGGAATCGGCGCCACTGACCTACCATATGTAGGTTTTGAGACAACTTTTAGGGTGTCAATATACAACTATTTAGGTCATACAGATTCAACGGATGAGTTCGCTCGACCATTTTTAATTTTTTTGAAACTCATATCCCAAAATGATGCATATGAATGATGTTTAAAACCACTTTTATTTTTTCTCTAACCTTAACCCTTGATTTTTTAGGGGTCATCAAAAGTGATTTTTGCAGTCAAAAATGGGACTTAGACCTTTGCATTTTGGCCAAAATCTATTTGAATTACATTTATGGCAGTTAATTTTACGCTTTGATGTTAAAGTGCATAAGATGATAGTCTCACATGCTGAGTTACGTGGGTGTAACTTAATAATTAAAATAATAGCAACAGGTTAAATTTCAAGGTCAAATGTAAAGTTTACCCTTTACAAATTATAGCCCCTCAAAGATCATAAAATTGAGAAAAATGACGTTTTTAGACCCCTGTAAACCAAAAGGGGATGGAATTAAAAATGAAATTTCTTGGCCAATTGAATATTCCATTCAAGTAACATACATTATATATATATATAGTTTTGTGTATTTGGTTTCTAAAAAAGATACAGGTCTTTGAAATTGAGCAATTTCGATAGTTAATTTACGCACTAAAACAGAAATAAAAAGTGTGAAAACTTCATTGCTCTTTCTTAAATGGCCTGTATTAAATTTATAAACATATTTTAAGTATAAAAAAACTATTTTAATTTGATAACTTAGAAATATTTGGACATGAATGAGTAGTTCATACTTGATTGACAGCTTAAGTAGTTAATTTATAGACTATCTACACACACAAATTTTCAATACACACAATTATATGCTCTGTACATTAACATATCTAAATTGCCTTAAACATATGCAAACTTGTTTGAGTGTAGTTTTGAAAAAATGAACTCACTTAGTAGTCCTATAGTTGTAATGGTGACTCAAGTATATGGCGTTTTAAAATGCTTTACCAAGGCACATTCATAATTTGATACTTCGAAAATGTATTAGGAGCAAGACAATGACAGGGGTTCTAAATTTAGTGATCAACACAAGCTATGTAATAACTGTTTTGACAATAATGGGCATTTTCTTTTGATAGTCTTTTTAGTAACACACTATTCTTCATACCTATTGCTAGGGGACAATAATTTTACAGTGATAATATTTAAATACGGTGGCATAAAGCAGTGATTAAATGTTGTATTGAGAATTTTATTTGCTGAGTCAAACCTTTCTTGCAGGATTTTTTCAGCTAGTTTAATATACTGAATGCTCACAAGGATACATGCAATGGTTAGTAGCAAAAATGCAGAAGGTATACCTACATTTCTGTAGGAATTAAAATGTGACTTCTAGTAGTTCTTTGCAAGCAAGTCTTAGTAGTATCAATTATTTTTACGGTTCTTCTGATTCTGTTACAATGTCCACTACCGTGTGATATTGCATAGAAATGCCATTCAGCTCTCAAGTTGACATCCGTTTCGTGATTACATACATTAAGAAAGTTCTTTCTATTTTTGTTGTGTATTTGAATAAAGTATTTCAGTACGCCACATGCTGTGTCACCACCAGAACTATAGTACTACTGTGTGAGTTCATTTTCTTAAAACTACACTGAAGCAAGAAATGAAAAACTCACTTTTTTTTTCCTTTCAACTATGTAGATAATGCTTTTGCACGTATTTAGGCAAATGTACACACTGTCAAAAATGAAACGCTCAATTTTGACGATTCGGCTATCCTCGAGCACTATTTCGTTATTTTCGACGATCCTTTCGTCACCGAATCACGTGATATTTGACGAAACCAGAAATCTCAAATTTTTGACGAAATTATTTCGTCCCAATTTCGTCATATTGCAGTGCATTCTGGGAATTTTCGTTTCAGTCTTGTACTTGCTCGTTAAATTATCTTACGGAAATTATCCTACAAGATTCAATAAAAAGGTTAGTATTTATTGAAATTTGTATGTGCAATGTGCCTTCTTTTATGTATTGTTAGATTTTTGTTTAGTGTTGTGCTTATTGTTGTATTTAAAACACATTAAAATTGGAAAACGAACGGTTCGATTAGGTTTAGAATTCTGTGTGTTGTTAAATTTGAGTCACCTCCACGTTAGGCTTAGCTAGCGTTATTTTTTTTTATTTGAAAAAGAGAATATTGGTTTGTTGACATTTATTTCCAAAAACGTACTTCCTTTATTTCGTTAAAAAAATTACAAACATGACTAAAGAATTTGTACGAATTTAAACTTACAAAAAAAAAAAAAAAAAAAAACCACACTCCACCGTAGCTAAACTAACACAGATGATATACAGCGCTTTTAAAAATGGCATAGAACTTTGAAGCTTTTAATTTCAACGTGGAATATATTACATGGTTATGTGTTTTCATTCTTCTCCATGAATTTTACAAAAATAATTCTGTTAAACGAAGTGTATTTTTTAGTTTAATAGTTCAAATTTGTTTCATTCCGCATTTTTATTTTCTTAAAAAAATACTATGTACCAATCCCCCAGTAAGTATTGATATTTTTTCTTCTTCCACTCTACATTTAATGTTTTTTTCAATATAATAATTTATACAGTAGTTCCCAAAAGTGTTCGCAAACTTATCATTTTCAATGAAATATTGCTATACCCATTAGTAAAAATTAATATTTTGGAATGGGTAAACAATATTACAAAACTTCATGAAATATTTAAGTAGCAAAATAAAATTGATTTTGAAGAAATTAATAATTAAAAAGTATCAAGAACTTTATAACACAAAAGTGTTCGTAGAAAATATTTTAAAATAATTGTTTAGCAATCTTTGAATAAAATCGATGAAACTCGAGGAAAAAAAAAGCGCTTGATGCAATAAAAAATAAATGCAAACCGTTTATATCAGCTTTTGGATCCGAAATGATACCGTCTTTTATTTTGTTAAGCTCGTAGACAAGACTTTTAAATGCTTATCCCATGTTGTTTATATAATCTCTTTCCCTGCAGCAGATGTTTCTAGCAATAAGTGCTTATGTTCATTATTTGTGAGCCCCTTTTTTTTTTACTTGCATAAAACATGAAGTAAAGTAAATATCAATTTAATACAAATCATTTTAAGATAGAGAAAATATTAATTTCCATAAAGAACTCTATCTTTGTGCTTGATATTTCAGCAGAATATTTTCAATATTTTTTTAAAAAATTCCGCAAATTAAAATAAATTATTGAAAGTAGAGTTTTAATGTTTAACCTCGATTTAAAAAGAAAAGATAGTATAGCAGCATGTTTGAAAATTGTAATAACAATAATAAGCATTTTTTGTTTATTTTCCCACTTCATACACTAAATTTATAGGTTTTTCTATGTCAATTTGTGTTACATGATTTGTCATAATTATGAATTTTTCCATTTTACATAGTTTCTACAGCTAAAATAAATGCAGCATTAATTTTATTGCCATATTTGCCGCCTGAAGGTATTGTCAACAAAAAGTGAGAAATCCCGGTATACATTAAATCAGACTAAGAAGCATTTTATAGATGAACTTCCAATAAATCCAAATTTTTTGTTGGAGCTGTGATTTTGCTGGATACAAAGTAAAATGTCTGAAAATTTAACCGAACTTCAATTGAAAAATTGAAAGGATAATGAAAATATATGAAAAATTAAAAGGATAATGAAAATATATGATAAGAAGTAACAAGCTTTGCTTGTTTGCACCACACTGATCCCTATTTTCATTATAAATCTTTGGAAAAAAAAATCCATTGATATCAGTCAATTAGTTCTCAAGACACAAACAAACAAGGAAATGCACTTTGTTATTGGGTTTCCCCTATCTTTGGCAGCTCTTCTCCCTTGGCGTTTTTTTTAATTTACTGCGTGAAAATTGCATATTTTAAAAATCAAATATGCTTAGTTAAAAGGTGATACTCCCTTCGTCTCCGTCCCAAACTAGTAAGTAGAGCTACGTTTGAATATTTTTGTACTAGTGATTGATTCTCATGATTTTATGATTTTGTTCGAATATTTTTTAAAGATTTCAAGGTACTATACTATCAATTAAAAACTTTACTTGGCAAGCATTCCCTCTTAAAATCATTACCAGCTGAGTTAAAAAAATCCGAAGTACACACGCCCTTAAGCTACGCGCCATTTTGTAAGTACTCTACCCCCAGTATAGCAGAAAAATCATTTTTTTTTCTACTAAATCCCTATCCATCAGCTAGAAGGTAGCTCTATGTAATTATTAGTTAACTTATGAAATGGAGCTTGGCTTCGAGTGTTGGAGCCCTGGGTTTTTGACTCGAATTTGATAATGGTTTAAGGAGGTAAAGCTCGGTAAGTAAATGTTGTTTATTGATAACATAGCACAATAAAATCTCTGAAAAAAGTGCAAATAAAATCATAATCACCAGTTACTACTTAATTCATAAGTACTTTATTGGAACTAATTTGAGTAGGGGGAGAGAGTATTTCAGAAAACATTCGTGAAGAAAACGGAACACGAAAATCAAAAAAAAAAAAGAAAAACGGTGTATTTTGGCTATCGGTTAAAATAAAAAATAAATTTAAAAAAAAAATCACAGATCAACAATTTTCGCACTTTTGATTTTTTTTATAGCTCAAAAAAATGAAAATTCACGACTTGATGTGCAAAAGAATTAACTCGTTTAATAGCTAAATAATGCTGATTCTCGATAAATTGAAAAAACTCTAATTCTAGAATATTATTCAGAAATTAATTTCAGAAACTAACTGAGAGTCTATCTGCCTAAATAAAAATTTTGTTCATCCGCTGTAAAAATAACTCATTCTTGCAATCTGCTTGAAAAAAAGCTGTCAGCATTGAAATCATCATATATTTTGAAAAATATGAAAATTAAATCATATGCTTTTCAAAGTCACAAGCGAATCGTAGCTTTTTAACTTAAGGAAAAAAAAAAAAAAAACTCAGATTTTGAAAGATATCGTGAAAACATGTTTTATTTCAGAAATAAACTGATGAATTTAATCGTAAAACTTTCCTCGAAATAGAAAAAAGATCCATGTGCATGAGGACATACACCTATGGACTTAAACCTTTACTTATTATGTTATATATTCTCTTTCTAAAAACTTTTTTTAGGATGGATCCAACATCACGGAGATAATTGGAACAAGGACAGACGAAGACTTTTTCATAATTATAACAATATTCTAAATGTTCGTATATTATACATTGATTTCATGTTACACATGTTTGGAAATAAAAATAAAAACTTATGGGTGAAAAGCAAAGGTATATTTTTATAATTATTTAACAAACATTACATTAAATTAATTTTACCGAAAGATTTATTTCACATCTGCATTTTTTTAAGATTTATATTTTCAAATACCTTTTGCAATTTTGGCAGAGAATTGTTTTCAAAGTATGAAGTATGAAATACATGCAATAATAAAATTCCTGTATTAAAAAACAGGAATTTTATTATTGCATGCATTTCATGTGGCCAAATAAACATTCTACATACAAGCAAAATTAATAAAACAAATAATTAATTAGAAAAAGAAAAAGGTAAGCTTTTTCTTAAGATTATCTAATTTTATTTTCTGTATCTAATTTTAGAACAAATATGTGCTAACTTAAAGTTGTCCAATTTATTGTACTTTTTCTTTGAAATTTGTGGTATAAGTTGGATAAAAATCTTTTTTTTTTTTTTTTTTTTTTTTCTGGAATTTTTCATGCGATGCAATGAAGAAACTTCTCAGCAATTTTCTCCCGAGCATATATCGATCTAACTGCGCATAAAAGTGGCACATGATTTTTTTTTCCAGAACCCAATGTCTGCTGAGGAAGTAGCAACTTTTATATTCCCAGTAGGGGCAGGGCGATGTAGGAATTTCAACATCGTGATGCATCGCCGTCCTTACATCGCGATGTAGCGATGTAGTTCAAACAGTTTGAAATATTCTTTCCGCTTTAGGGGCACCCCCCCTCCCCAATTAGGGGAGTTTTCCTTACAAAAATCCAGGCTTTTGTCAGATCTTTTTCTAATTTGGCACATAGGTTCTTTAATCACATGGGGTAGTACCCCATATAAATACTACCCCATGGGAAACTATCCTATGTGGATTTCCAGCATCAAAGGATATCTGGGCCGAATCTGGAAAAGATCCGACGAAAACTGGATTTTAATAAGGAAAACTCCTATAGGATTTGCCACACATAGCGGGGCGAAAACTTCACTATGAGAATGCCGAAACATCAAAAGACAAATGTACCAAATTTGGAACAGATCAGACAAAAACTGAGTTCTTTTAAGACCCCCCCCCCCCCCCACACACGTGGTTTCCCACTCCATAGCGGGACGAAGACGGGAATTTCCGAGCGTCAAAGGATATCTGTGACAATTTTGGAAAAGGCATGATAAAACTGGTTTTTTGTAAGAAAACCCCTCATTCGGTGGTTGTCCCCCATAGCGGGGCGAAAACCACCCTATGAGAATTCCTGAGCATCAATGAACGAACCTCTATGCCAAATTTTGGAAAGATCCGACAAAAAATAAATTTTTTTTTCAAGGAAAACCCCCATCGGGGTTGCCCCCCCCCCACCCATACATTGACGAAAGCTAACCTCCGTGAATTCCTGAGCATCAAAGAACCTCTACGGCAAATTTAGAAAAGATCGGAAATTTTTTTTTTATATATAAGGAGAACCCCCAATGCGGTGTTGCTCCCCCCCCCCCCATCATGGAGGGTTGAAAACTACCATGTGTGAATTCCCGAGCATCAGAGGACCTCTGTTCCAAATTTGGAAAAGATATGATAAAAACTGTTTTTCTATAAGAACCCCTCCCGTATGGGGGTTGCCCCCCATAGCGGAAAGAAAACCACCCTATCAGAATTCCTGAGCATTAAATAACGAAACTCTGCCAAATTCGGAAAGATCCAACAAAAACTGGATTTTTTGTAGGAAAACTACCATAGGGGTTGCCCTCCCCCCCCATAGAAGACCAAAAACTACCCTGCGTGAATCCCCGTGCATCAAAGAGCCTATGTGTCAAATTTTGGAAAGATCCGACAAAAATTGGATTTTTTCAAAGATCCCCCCCCCCCCATCGCCCCCCTTCCCTTATAAAGTGACGAAAACTACCCTGCGTGATTCTTGAGCATCTAAGAACCTCTGTGGCAAATTTAAAAAAGATCGGACAAAAACTTTTTTTTTAATACGGAGAACCCCCAATGTGGGGTTGTCTGTCCACCCCCCCCCCACATAGAGGGACATAAACGACCTTGTATAAATTCCCGAGCCTCCAATAACGAACCTCTGTGCCAAATTTGGAAAATATCCGACAAAAATTAGATTTTTTGAAGGAAAATCCCCATTATGGGGGGGGGGGGGTTGATTAGATATCATGGGGAGTTTAATCTGCAATGATTTGTTTTACCTTTTTTAAGAAGTTGTTTGTTTGCATTTTTACATAAATAAAAATTCGCTTGACATATTTTATGTGGCTCTTTTTTTTAACAATTACTTGTCTTTTTTTTATGGGGGGGAGGGGGCTGCAGGCCCGTTGTTTCAATTTTTTCCCAAATATGACAAAGAGTCTGTACTCAATAAAAATTTTACAGAAAACGAACTAAAACAACGGCTAGTCATGTATAAAAACATGAATGTTCAAAAATCAAGACGGGAGGGGGGGGTCAATTGACCCCCTGACCTCGTAAATGACGGGCCTGTGAAAGTGACTATACGTAATAAAGTGGGAAACTACGGTGGTAAGATTCTGAAGTTAGGATTTGATCACACGCACACGAATCTTATTAAATACAGTCGAACCTCGTTATAACGAACTTAAAGGGACCATTAAAATCGATTATTATAAAAAGTTGGTTCGCTTTATCCAAAAAACAATAAACAATAAAACAAAGATTGCAAAAAAGTTCATTTCAGCAGTTATTTGTTTTAAGCGTGTTCGAATTAACGAGGTTCGACTGTATTCTCAAAAAAAAAAAAAAAAAATTAATGTGCTCAAAGAAAAAAAAAAAAAAGGAAATAAATTTTCTTAAAAATTTACGAAATTAACGTCCTCATATATGACGAAATTAATTTGACGATACTAATGCTCTCAAAACTACGAAAATGATTGTTAATTTGACAAAACTAGAATGAAGAAATATTTCGTTACATTTGACGAAATTCGCATCCTCAAACCACTAACAAAAGCAGTTTCTTCAATTTGACGAAATGTTCGCTCGGAGCATATCCCTGGAAGTCGTTTCGTCAAAAACGAAGAAAATTTCGTCAAATTTGAAAGTCCATTTCTGAGAGTGCAGAGCGTATGTTTGTATGTATTGAAAGTTTGTGTGTGTAGATAGTCTATAAATTAACTACTTAAGCTGTCAATCATGTATGAACTACTCATTTATGTCCAAATATTTCTAAGTTATCAAATTAAAATAGTTTTTTTCATACTTAAAATGTGTTTTTTCAGTATAATATATTATATAGGCCATTTAAGAAAGTGCAATGAAGTTTTCACACTTTTTATTTCTGTTTTAGTGCGTAAATTAACTAGCAAAATTGCTCAATTTCAAAGACCTGTATCTTTTTTAGAAACCAAATACACAAAACAATATATATAAAATGTATAGTACTTGAATGGAACATTCAATTGGCCAAGAAATTTCATTTTTAATTCCATCCCCTTTTGGTTTACAGGGATCTAAAAATGTTATTTTTCTCAATTTTCTGATCTTTAAGGGGCTGTAATTTGCAAAGGGTAAACAAACACACAATTACAGCTATATTTTCTCATTAGTGTGACTCCAGTGATTAGTTTTTGCCATATTTCATTTTGCGTTCCCGTCCCCTAAGCGAGTTATGACCCTTTGAAATGAGCAAAAATTTTACATTTGACCTTGAACTTTAACCTGTTGCCATTATTTTAATTACTAAGTTACACCCACGTAACTCATTATGTGAGACTATCATCTTATGCACTTTAACATTAAAGCGTAAAATTGACTGCCATAAATGTAATTCAAATAGATTTTGGCCAAAATGCAAAGGTCTAAAAGTCCCATTTTTGACTGCAAAAATCACTTTTGATGATCCCCTAAAAAATCAAGGGTTAAGGTTAGAGAAAAAATAAAAGTGGTTTTAAACATCATTCATATGCATCTTTTTGGGATATGAGTTTCAAAAAAATTAAAAATGGTCGAGCGCACTCATCCGTCGAATCTGTGTGGAATGATCCTTTACAGACTTACAGCTGGGTATCTCGAATTCCGAGATTCTTACCTAATTTAAGCTTAAATGACTGGACTATTTCTTTTCTTCCTTTTAAAGGATTCAATCGTTTTTGTTTTCTTCCAGGGATTTCATTTGTTTCTCCCCCCCTCCCCTCTATCCGGGCTTTTGCTAAACAGAACATTTAGAGATGGATCGTTCCGAATAATTACTTTTTTCATTGAAAAAAAAAAGTTAACTACCATCAGAGTTAGATATGCATAGATGAACAAATATAGAGATCGTATATGTCTATGGATAGCAAGATATCTACAGGTTTGTCATTTAAGGACCTTCAACGGGGGGGGGGGTCAATAGCCGCCTTCCCCACCCCGATTTTGAAAAAATAATGCTTTCTCATGAAAATGGAAATACTTTTTGAAATTTTCTGACAAAACGTGCATTGAGAGTACACTTTTTGCCCCCTCCCCCTTCTTTGGGAAAATTCCAAACAATGGTTCTGGAGATAGATATAGAAAATATATTTTTCAAATTAATATTGATATTCACTCCTGTTTGTAAAAATTGCAACACCATGAAGGAAGCATCATAGTTGAATGAAATTTAATACACAGTTGAGTGGTAATGGTACACATAAATGATTACATTTTCAAATCAAACAAACAATAAAAAGAGATAGAAATTAGTATTTTGTGTGGCCACCACGCGCCGCAATACGAGCTGCTACACGACTGGGCATGGAGTGAAACAAAGTTTGAATATCTGCCTGCGGAAGAGTATTTCGTATTGTTTGTATGCGCGACCTAAGTTCCTCTGTCGAAGCAACAGGGCGAGGATCACGAGCGAGACGCCGCCCAACGAAATGCCACACATGTTCAATCGGTGACATATCCGGGGAATGTGCAGACCAAGGACCTGCACAGCTGTACCTGCTGCGAATCAAGGTAGGATTTGACAGTCCTGGCGACATGTGGACGGGCATTATCCTGCTGGAATACTGCCCCTGGCAATCATTGCAGGAAAGGAATAGCTTGAGGCTGTAAAACTTCGTTTATGTATCGGGTACTGTTCAAATTGCCCACAATTCATAGCACTTGTGATCGTCCATGACATGCTATGGCACCCCAAATCATAACTCCGGGTGTTCGTCCACTGTGGCGTTCGATAATGCATTCCAGAATGTGCTGTTCACCGGCATAGCGCCTGACACGAACAGGGCCATCATGGTGCCACAAATTGAAGCGGGATTCGTCAGAAAGACGACCTGCTGCCAATCAGCACGCCAGCTCCTATGCACATTGGCCACTGTAGTCGCAGGCGGCGATGGTCTTGCGTGAGAGGGATCCTGTATAAAGGAATCCTTGCGCGCAGCCCACGCTGAAGCAGACGTCTCCGAATTGATGAAGCACACAATGAAACACCTGTAGCTGTTGACCACTGTGCTGCCAATTGTCTAGAAGAAGCTGTGCAGTCCGTCAGCGCCATACGCACCACGTGTCTGTCATCGCGAGCTGACGTCACGTTTCGGCGTCCACTCCCGGATTTCCGAGCTGTCCGACCCTCGTCCGTCCATTGCTTCCAAACACGCATGATTGTGCTGCTGTTACGCTGCACACAAGCGGCTACTGCACGATAAGACAATCCAGCTTCACGAAGGCCGACGCTTCTGCCCCGTTCAAATTCCGAAATTTGCTCAAATTTCGCTTTTTTTCGTCGAAGAGGCATAGTAAAGATTCAGTTAACGTTTACTCTAGCATAAAACCACCTATAATCATACACGCCTCGCTACAGCCGTCTATTTATATTCGGTTCGATCCGCCGTTCAGAGGGCGCAGCTCAGCATGCGCATGCGCTACCGGTCTGCAATTCTAATCATTTGCATATCATGTCTTACTTTACATTTCCTGCAATTTTCAGCTCACTCGCGTAAGCCCTTCGTGGTGTTGCAATTTTCACAAACAGGAATGCAGAAAGATGGTTCGAATTTCAATTGGACACTGGAAAATTTGAATATTCAAGTTGACTGTTTCATACGCTCATATTACGGTGACAAAGCTACTGAACTTCCACCGTATTACATGCTGTTCGTCACGGAAAAACGATTCCTATCACACACAAGTGCATACGCGCTATAGGAATTGCGATGTTCACTTATTATTAAGCGTAAGCGAACAAGATAAGTAGAAAAGTTTGAATCAATTTCAGGGGAACTTTCTATTTTCTGCAAAAATGAGGGGTAAAATTATAAAAACAGGAAATTCATAGGACAAAGTTCATGGAACTTTTTTTTAAATAGGAATTTTAGGAAAATTGGGACATTTTCGATTCTTGCATAAATATTATCTTTCTCTCTATAGAATATAAACTCTTTTTTATTAATAAAACCTGCTAGTTCAAGAACATGTGCTTTTGTGTTTAACAAGGAAAAATAAAATCGATATGATGTAATGCTGTTCGTTAGGTATCTATCTAAAAAATGACTGCCTGGGAGGAAAGTCGAGTCGTTGCAGACTGGAACCAAGGCGGGCTCCTTGTCAGTGTGCCCCCCCCCCCTCCCCCCTCCAAAAAAAGTTACTACTCCGATTCCGAGCCGGGCTGACATGGCCTCTCGTCCACCCTGGTTGGGGGCAATGTCGACAGGCCCGGTGATAGCCATTTTCTGTAAGAGCGACACAAATTTTCTATTTGCTTAACGGAAAAGTATGGGATAGTGTCTCTGTGAAAACACTATCCACATGCTTTCTTCGATTTGGCAATTTAAGCGCAATTGTTTATAAGGTGATTCTTTATGTTAAAATTATGTATGCAACATAAGAAGGCGAATGAGGAAACACACTAATACACAATTATTTTACCACCAAATATATTTATATGTACCAATTTTATTACAGCCCATTTCAGATTTGGTATCAGATATGACTGAAGCCAATTGCAATCGGTTATGGTTCCACCATCCTCATGCAGATAGAGTATACTCGGCACTTTTGGAGCAAGTTGGTTATCAAATTTTGCACACGAAGCTCTTCAATTTCAGATACATATTTTCGTCAGCTGAAGAATACAAAGGTAAAGGTTTCAGTTAGAAACGATTGCCTATTCATGTAATTTTAAAACGAAAAATTGTCTTCATGTGTCCATACCATTTTTGAGAATATATCAATGGTTAAAGATGATTTCATTTAAACTAATCAATTTATAAAAAAGGAGCTTATTAGGATATAAATTATATTTTCTATTAAAACCTTTACGCCCCTGTCTGTGCGTGTGGTGTGTCTGTAACACTATCGCCTTCGGACTGACTATTGCAATATTCACACTGCGTCCGCACATCCGTCACCGACATATTCTTTTCTCCCTAAAACCAGTTTTCTGCCGGCGTTGCCATGACAGCAAGCCGTATTGTACGGGATCCGTCGACGGGACGAGAAGCCAGATATCTGACGACTCTGACGTCCGCAGAGTTGGGCGTCGCATTTCATTCGTCTCCACGAGATGAGCGCGCTCTCTCTATTGGGTGAGAGGCTGACATGTGCCTTTTTCGCGTTCGCCAAGTATGAATGCTTTTTCCTTTTCGGAAAACGTTGCTCTGTCCGCTTTACGTGGCGAACTTGATGTGCGGACGCTGTATGAATGTTATGTCTATCAGGTCAATATTGGTACGTTGGAAACACTAGTCCTGAGGACATCCTCACACGCAGGACATCCAGGGGTAAAACATTAAAAGCATCGTCACTCGCAGGTGGCAAACGGGGGTTGGCGAGCGAAGCGAGAAGGGAGACGGAGCCACCTAGTAAATGAAGAATTTTGAGCTGAATGCTATATGATAGATTTGAGACGAAAATTACATACACGGACGTATTTGAAATAGCAAGGAAATCAAACTATGTCACATTAAAAAAATGCACTTGTCGTTCTAAATTAGTGTGTAGAAAAAATTATAGTTGTTTGCAGCATTGCCATCTGATCTAATAGAAAATTTGTCGTGATGACAAAAAATCTACCATCACATTTGAAATTAACCGGTCATCATTATTTTTGGGTGATAATTAAAATCGGCATTTTAGGCATATTGTCATTATTTTTTAAGATAAAATAAGTATATGACAAATGAGAGGTTTTTGGAACTCATTTTACAACGCGCGTGATGGAGTTAAACTAATCAATACACCCCAATATTATATAGTACTTATCAAGGGCTCATCATTCGAAGAAGGGGGAATGGAGTGGGAAAGGGGCTTCCAAAATTCCGCCTAGCTGTCAGAAGCATAATGTTAAATGCATTTACGTTGAATACTAACCTTTCCCTTTCTCTGTCATGCTTTGACATGATGGGCATAATTGTCACTTCCTTGTTTCCGTTAAAATGTGTTATTATGCCCCCCCTTCGCCCGTCGTATAAATCTAGAAACTTTTGAATTTCCAAATGCTTTAACCTGATTGTACAGCAAACAGTCCTTGTATAATATACGTGAAAGCCATGATTTGTTCATATTAATAGTGAAGCATTACATTTCGCTTCCTGATTTCAGTTCTGCTTCATAATCTCATCCGGAAACCCCTACAGTGCTTGCCCGAGGAAAAACGCGAAAGTTTCTTGAAAGAGTTCCAAAAGACAGCATCTAAGAAGGCAAAGAAGACTCCAGGAGGATCCGTCATTTGGAATCTCAAGTATGTGATGGTGCTTGCCAAAAGATCCGATCTCTAAACGGCCATGACAGTGAATAGACATGAAGAACAACTTGTTGTGTGCAAGAGAAGAAACGTGTTCACGTTTCATTATCTTAAAGACATTACTAGACATTATTTTATCTCTTTTACTCTTTTGTATACTATTTATTTTAATGCTTCGATCAAATACAAACCGAAAAGAATAACAATTCTGGAATAAACTACATCCTCAAAGCCCATCAGAACTATACTCATAGCTTTTTCTTTTTTAGTTAAGGATTTTTTACAATCCTTTGTATGTTGTGAAAGAGAGAGAAAGAACAGATGGTCTCCAACTGTATTTAAATTATTTGAAAAAGAAATTGACTTTGAGTCTTCATTCGAAAATTGATGCATCCACTCCACCAACTTAAAATGTTTTCAATTTAAGATAAGCATCTAATAAACAGCAATCTAGCAAACAGCTCGAGGTATTATATTAAAATTAACACATCGGGAAAAATAGTTAGGAAAATACCTTATATTTTTTTCACAGCTATAAAGCAAGTTCAGCTGCATGAAAGCATACCCAAAAATACAATAATAATACGCAGTTTATTGTATGACGATATGACTCGTGTGCTACACATCACCAGTGCGAGATAGACTGCAACACGTATTGAGAATAAGAATATTTTTTTCCATATAAAAAAAATAATTACGTACATCCAATTAACACATTTATTAAATTATTTATTATTCAGTGCTGTATTGTGGAATAGTTGTATACTCTGAAATTGGGTATTCATCAGTACTAGTGTTCGCCTAGTGGTCGAAATTCGACCATATTCATAAATGAATATTTGAGAAAACTTGTATGAATGTAACTATTTCTAACATTTTCAGTTCTATTTTTACTAATGATTACTGCATATCGGGAAACATACAATTTGTACACACAATACCAAACAGTAATAATTTATTCCAATTTTACCTTTTGTCAGTTAATCTCAAAATAAATGACTGAAAGGGGATCTTTCGTTAATAGGGTGGTTTCCAAAATTATAAAAGTACTTTTTTTCTGAAAGAGCATGCTTAAAAACATAGGTTTTAACCATTTTTTTAAAAATTTGAAAAAATTTAATATTTTTTAACAATTAATTTAATTGGTGCGCAGATTGAAATTCATTTTTTACGCTTCTGCACATGGCATCAAAAGCGATGAAATGCCATTCTCTGCTGCCCTTAGCACACAGCGCAAAATATCATAACCTGGAAACGCGGTTGACAGCAAAGCGTAAACATTTAGAGCAGCAATGGTGTAGCGCGCCAAAGTACATCACTTATAACGTCATAAACACCGCGCTTTTTTTCCAAAATCAAACATTAAAAAAAAATAATAAAAAAATACAGTTTTTCTTTTGCTTATTCTATCCATTTCAGTGACTAAAAGTAGTACTTTTGACTGAAGAAAACAACCCCATTGAGAAATTGGTGTGGTCGTAAAATTCTCGGCTTGAATAATTTTATTTTGGATACCACGTTGCTTCGTGCTAACCTTATGCAAATAGATATTTCCGTACTCTTTGTTTACGTATGGAATAGAAAAATATTTTTCGCGCGGGCATTGGAAACAAAAAATTTGACGCCAATGGATAAAAATCGCCAATTATCCAATTTTCGAAATCTTCCCGTATAAAATGAAGCATCAAAACTCAGTTTATACGTAAAATTTCTGTGTGAACAATATTACTTAATAAACGTCTACTGCTATTGAGTAAATTGATTCTTCGTCATTAGAAATATAAATTTCCAAGTATCAAATGAACGAACTCTACTCGTAGCAACATATAACTGTCCATTCGAAAACAATGTTCGAAATAGTACAATTTTCAAAAAAGGTCGTCTTTGTGATTTACACAGTCCAGTCACATTAATGTGACCATCTGTCAAAACCCAGAATAACGACCTTTCGCAGAGCGGACTGCTGCGAGAAGTGCAGGAAGAGAGTCACTTAGGTCCCTGAAGGTGTTCTCTGGGATGTTGAGCCATGCCGACTCTAATGCCGTGGCCAGCTGCGCTAGATTACGCGATTGAGGATCCATGGCGCGAAAACTCGATCGAGATGGTCCCACAGATGCTCGATTGGGTTTAAGTCAGGTGAGTTTGCTGGCCAGGGGAGGACGGTAAACTCATCCTGGTGCTCTTCGAACCACGCACGTACACTGGCAGCTGTATGGCACCTCGCATTGTCCTGCTGGAAGATGCCATCATCCTGAGGAAAAAAATGCGCATGTAGGGGTGGACATGGTCCGCAAGGACAGATGCGTACTTGTATTGATCCATCGTGCCTTCCACAATGATCAGTGAACCCAGAGAATGCCAGGAAAACATTCCCTAGACCATAATGCTCCCGCCTCCAGCTTAGACCGTTCCGGCAATGGTTGCAGGGTGGTTCCTTTTAGAGGTTTCACGCCTTATACGCCGACGTCCATCTGTCCGATGGAGCATAAAACGCGATTCATCTGAAAACGCTACCTGTCGCCACTCAGTGGACGTCCAGCTGCTGTACTGGCGTGCAAATTCTAGCCTTCGTCGTCGATGAACAGCACAATCAGCATAGTTGCACGAACCAGGCGTCTGCTTCGGAGGCCCATACGCAGCAATGTTCGCTGAATAGTAGTTTGGGAGACACTTTTGGTAGCCCCTTGGTTCATTTTTGTGGTCAGTTGCTCAACGGTAGCCCGTCTATCTGCCTGAACGCATCTCCGCAATCGTCGTTCGCCTCTGTCATCTATGGCCCGTGGTGCATCACATTTGCCGCGTCGCTGATTTTGGACAGTCACATTTTGCCAAGCACGGTACACTTTTACCACAGCGGCACGCGAACAGTTCACAAACTCAGCCGTTTCGGAAATGCTTCCACCCTTGGCCAGGGTGGGCCCGGCCCACCCAAAAAATTGTAATTGATAAAATACATTATTAACAAAAATATCGAGTTTAAAAAAAGTAAAAAGTAAGGCGCACAACAGATTTCAAACATCTAGCCCCCCCCCCCCTCTCCGCATATCTCTAAACAAAACCAGAAAGTTTTTAAATCCCATTAATTTTAGTCACAGTTTTGGGAGCTGCGGGCTCGCGTGAAGCTGCCCCCGAAACTAAGAGTCACCCCTCTGCCCTTAGCCAATCGCAATGACTGAAACAGAAAGCGAAAAACGGCGGGTGATAACACCCGAAGGAATTCATTGCATCAAGGGTGGGCAAAATTCGCCGAGCCCAACGAAATCGTAGTTGTCTATAGCGGTTTGGAGGGAAGAGTCGAGATCAGCGGAGAAGAGTCTAGCAACGTCCTCACTAGAATAACATGTAAAAGGGCAGAGAATCGGCTGCCCCTGCCCATGTGTCAGGGAAAACCTTTTATCATACCGTTTTCTGTTTTTTTTTTTTTTTTGTCTTAATTTTTTCCTCTTCAACAGCTATTACTATATATATAAGGCATGGAGATTGCCGGTTTCATGAGATTCCGTACATTTGTTTTACACGCATGTAATTTTTTTAGTTATTTGTTTGTTTTTGGATTTAGAGATGCTTATTCTCAAAATTTCTGTGTAAGGACTTTCTTTCCGAATAGTAGAGCAAACCGGTGGTCTGACGCACCGGCAAAAAAAAAAAAAAAAAAAAAAAAGACTGAGTTTTAAGATTAATTTTCATAATTTTCTATGATTTCTCAGTATTTTTTAAAAATTGTGTCCATTTTTTTGACCATATTTACTTCTTGTCTTAACATCTTGTGTAGCAGTTATTTAATAGAGTTTTTTTTATATATTTACTTATTCATTTATTATTATTATTACTTTGTAAAAAAGGAAGGGGGAAAAAACGTTCGTAATTTTTTTTTTTCATTAGTTTTTAACGGTCGCGAACATTTTTTTTTTTTTTACAAGTTAACAAGAAAACAGCACAAGTCCGCGTGAATTTTTTTGAAAAGCTTTTGCAGGCCCGCATGTCAAAAAAGGTCGAGAGACACTGCAGAAATTACATTACTGTTTTTCATCAGATCGCAGTTCTATTGGTACGTACCTTAGCTTTTTTTTTTCGGATAGGTATAGTTTTGACATTAATCAAAATAGTTAAGATCCTTTCAAGCTAATGTGCCTACTAGTCGATTAAATATTTTGTTAAGGGTATATGTGTGACCGTAATTAATTTTTCAACCACACTTACTCAAAATTACTGAATAATGATGATAACACATAAGTTAAATTTGAAAGTCGATTAGTAAAAAATGCAGCAATAGAAATATAATGTTTATTTCTTTTATTTCATTTACTTATTTTGTTGTTGTTCAGACGGACCTTTTAGACGCAATTTGTTAGTTATCCATGTTTTAATTTTAAGGTTGCTTGAATTGTTATGTCAAGATGCGTATACTGTAATTAAAGTATATATTTTTAAAAATATTGTTGAATACCTTTTTATGCCTGTCCTAAAAATAATTTAATTCACCAAGCAAAACCATTTTTCAGGGGGGTGTTTTTAGTGGTAAGGGGTCTTTCTCTTTTTGAGAGTCTGGTTCCTTAAGGTTTGACGGTGTGCCACCCCTCTTGGAGGGAGGGGAATGGCACAGTTGATGAGATTAATATTTTTATGACAACATATTATTATTATTACTGCTGTTAATATTATTATCAATTCGATCGCTTAAGGGAAGCCGAGTGTTTCATTTAAAATGTGCAGGGTGTTCCGTTTTAACCAATAAGACCTTCATTTTCGCAATTGTTTGTTCAAGGTGCATACTTCCAATTGCAGAAATGTTCAAAATCACATGCAGAGTTAAGATACTAAAAGTTTAAAGCGAAAAAAAAAAAAAAAAAAGAGTCAAAAACTAAAAATAACTTTTTATACTGACCCTAGGTCTCTTAACTTATATTTAGGGAAATAATCTCAATTGAAATATATTACTAACAGAAACAATTTGACATTTATGCGACCAAAACTCAAGGAGATATTCGAGTTTAAAGTTTTAAGGGACCAGATAGAAATGAGATAGGAACTTATCGTCCTTTCAGAAGAATGATAGGTTGTCAAAGTTAAAAGTCTATTCAAAAAGAAATGCAAATTTTATTCTGTGATACGCGAAAACACTACAAAACATTAATCAATTTGAAAAACCAGTTTTGCACACAAAAATTTTAAGCCTTTTTAAACTGCTATATTTTCCCTCAAAAGGTGTTATTGACAGTGAGTGTGAAGTGGTGTAAGTCACGAAACGCTGCGTTTCATATCTGGGTGAACATTGGTCGTACTAATGTCAAACTTTTTGTGTTGGAATTACATTTTAATGGTGATGACTTCCCTGAATATAAGTTGGAGAACCTAGGGCCCGTATAAAAAAATTGAATTTTGTATCATTTGACTCATTCTTATTTTTGCTTCAAACTTTCAATTCCTTAACCTTGCACCTGATTTTGAACTTTTTTGCAATTAGAAGTATGCATCTTGGGACAAACAGTTGCAAAGAAGAAGGCCTTGTTGGTTAAAACGGAACACCCTGTATAATCTATGCACACACAAACCTACGCCCTCTTCGCTTTGTCACATGTCACGCTATTTTCCTAAACGTTCCTATTAAAAAAAAGGCTTTTGTTGTCACATTCTCCCAATTGTATGTCCCTCTTGTCATTTCTTTCTTTCCTCCCCTTGTCACAAACTGTTACTATTTCGTGAACCCCACCTTAATTCGTGGACATCAGCCCCTGTTTCGAGGTAACCTTATGCAAATATATATTCCCCTACTCTTTGTTTACGTATGGAAAGAAAAAACATTTCTCGCAGTGCAATTTGCTGCCAAATATTTGACGCCTATAGATGAAGAGTGCCAATTTCACAATTATCGAAATCTTCCGGAATGAAATGATGCTGCAAAACTCAGATTATACGTAAAACATCTGCATGACCAATATTTCTTCTAAAGTTTTCTTTTTCTTTTTTTTTTGAAAAAATTGCCTTGACCATTAGAAATTTCTGACATTTGCCATGACAGAAAAATTGCCATTAGAAATATAAAATTTCAAACAATCAAATAAACGAAGCCTACTTGCTACATTAAAAATTGTCCATTCAAAAACACTGGACATCGCTATAATAGTGCAATTTTATTAAAGAAATCGTCTTTGTGATTTGCTTACAGTTTTGGGAATAACTGACTAATGCCCTTTTCAAAATTTTTGATCCATCTCCCCTTTGTCACAAAGTTTCACACTTCACCATACTTCCTGTTCCCATTGCCACATTTCATACTGTTTTTAATAAACGTTCTTATCAAAAAAAGGCTTGATGTCACATTTTCCCCATCGTGTGACCCTCTTGTCACTTATTTCTTCCTCCTTGTCACGAACGGTTAATTTAAAGAACCCCACCTTAAAGAGGGACTTCATTCGTAGTCAGCTCCTTGCAAATAGAAATTCCTCTTCTCTTTTTTTACGAATGAAAAATAAAAATATTTCTCGAGCTGGCATTGTTGCCAAAAGCCCAAAATTTGACACCAATGGATAAAGTTCACCAATTTTACAATTATGGAAGTCTTCATGAAGTAAATGATACCGCAAAACTTCTTTAATACGTAAAACTTCTGTATAAACAATATTCTTTGTAAAAGTAGGCATGTCCTTTGCCGTTAAATATAAAATTTCCAACAGTCAAATGAACGAACTCTACTCACGTAAATATAATTGTCCATGCGAAAGCACTGGACGTCGTAATAATACGCCAATTTTATCAAAAGTTTCACCTTGAGATTTGTTGCTGGCGATAGCAAATGCAGGTATTATTGTGAGAAGAAGGTAATTTTATCGAAACTGAAAGTCCTCCCTCACTCCGTAAAATGATTTATTTAAAGAATTAAATCGCAAAAACATAATCAAAATGAAAATATTTTAAATTCCCGTAGTTACCCAAAAAGCCTCAATAATAAAAACAAATGCAAGAATTTACTTTCTTTATGCTCAAGCAAGAAATGGCAACGCATAATATTATCCAGCAATTTCTTCAAGCTATGTCACGTGAAAAACCAAATAAAAATGAATTTTTGCTAACTTTCAATTGCTTCTCGCGCTGTTTCTAGCCAACTTAGCGGGTTTGCGTTTTCACGCGGTAAAACCGGGTGGAACGTGTTTCAAAGCATTTTTTGCGATCTTTCCATCCATAACTAAGCTCGAAGCATTAAAATGCATTTTTCGTGTAGAAACCGCGGTTTGAAAAATAAATTAAAACTTTATGTTTCACGCTTCCAACAATGAATTTCAACAATGGAAAAGAGATAAAATTAAAATTTTTAAGTTTCGCTAACTAAAAAACGTTTATAACTTTTTTCCTAGTTGATATAGGTTATTGGACCTTGAGCGCCCTGACACTTTCTTCGTTAGGAGTATTTTTTAAAGAGCTTTCCAGCCATATCAAATTCGAAAAAAATGGACCATCCGTTCGCGTAGAAAGAGCCATTTAGGACGAAAATGCGTTTTTAATTAATATATCCGTTAATTAGCGTTCGATTTCAAAGATTTTTATCGATGACACTAAAACTCGGCAATAGCTACTAAACAAAAAAAGAATGAAGGAAATCGGTTCGCAAACAGAAGAGAAATCGGTACCGAAAGAAAACTGCTTACCTATTAATACATAAAGATATTATTGCAACTTCATTTGCTTTGAAACAACCATGGCTAATAAAGTCAAAAAAGAAAACAGAATAACATGACTATTGAAACCAAAACCATATAATCTGTATCAAAAATCATATAAACAGTTTCAAGCTCTTTCACCTCTGAGATCAACTAAAACCAGCATTTTTAAGGGTTAACCTTCAAAATTTTCCGAAGGAAGGCCACTGGGCCCCATTGTTCCCCTTCCTCCAGACCCCTCTGGTACTGTTGCATCCCCAGAATTCACAAACTAAATCCGCTTATGCTTTCAAAGAACTGTCAGCTTCAAGCCCGGACTGGCCAGGTCGGCGATCGTCGAAGGCCCCCGAGCTGGGAAAGGCCCACCAAAAGATGCGTTTTTTTTTAAAGCGAAAAATGATAAAACAGTGTTTTGATTTCCTTGTAACTCTTTCGATCTGCTTTCTTATGCTTTTTGCGAGGATCAGGGTCTGGTTACTGAATGGACCAACTATGCTGTGGTCTAGAGCCCCTGCATATTTTCTGGGCCCCGAAATAGTAAAATTTTTTTAGGCAAAGACTTTTAAATGTGTAAGGTTTGACTGCATGGGAGCCTCAAAAAATGTCTTGGCCAAGAGCCAACTTCAGAACTACAAAATAGGCAAGTTAGGTGGCTGTCTATGGGGTCCAGGCCCTAATTTGTGAATTTTGAGCCCTCCTGCAACAAAATCTGTAGGGCTTGGCCTCTCCGCAGAGGCAACAAGCCAGCAGTGCATATTTGAAACATTAATAAGTCTTAGTGCTAGTTTTTTTTTTTTTTTTTTAATTTCTTGGGTCGTTGGGTCCTTAAGGACGTGGCCCCCTACTGTGAGTCTGCAGATACGCAGGTCCGGGAATGAAGGCAGGGCCCGATTAAGGTATTGGAAGACCTTATAGGTCAAACAGTTTTTCGTGGCCCCGCTGTAGTCAAACGTTACAATTTTAGCCTTATTAGATTATTGGCTAAAGCAATTTTAGCAATTTAGGGGCCCCTAAAAAGCGGGGACCCTAGGCCACTGCCTAGTTGACCTATTCAGTAATCAGGCCCAGCCTGAAGGGGCCCCGCTCGAGTAATCCTAAAGTTGAAAAAAGTGCTCTTTTCCAAATATGCAATTTAAACTTCCCCTTGACCTTGATTCATCCATTTGTACATTTCGCACTGAGGAAGGAGGCTATTGCCTCCGAAACATGTCTGCGTTTTTATAAACTTTTTATCTTTTCTGTGCTTTTAAACGTTGTTTCATTTTTATCCAATTTACCGCACAGAGCTATCGCTTTTCAATTAACTTTCTTTTAATCCGATTTTCAAATAAATTAGAAATTGAGTTTCATTCACGAAAATTAGATTTAATTTTAATGTTTTAGGAGCTATTAAGGATAAGCTAAGATCGCTTTTATAAGGCATATCGAATTTTTTCCCCCGACAGTTTGCTGCTTCGAAATATGGAGGTACAACTCGAGTATAATTTTACACTCAACTTTTTTTTTCTTTTCTTCCCTCTTTTATTGCTATTGCTGCCAAGGAGGATAGAAGTTAGTTGTTCATTAATATTTTAAAGTATTATTTTTAATGAAATACCTGAGATGTCCCGTAGAGGTCAAAATGACCATTTTCCGTGGAATTGCCCTATTGCGCTCAGTTAACCGCTTCCTAGTTTCAAAATTTGAAGAGTCATTCTTGTGCTCAAGGACCATTAGAAAACCATGCGGTATATTTAATTCATGCAGTTATAAAATAATATTATTTAAACGTAAGGTTCAGGTTTTGGGGGGAAAATATGAAAAAGAACAGCACAATTCACTCAGAAAATTGTATTCAAAATTATTGCACTTTAAAGGGCAATAGTGGGAAACACACACAAGGCTGAACGTTTTGCAGACAAAAAAAGTATTTTTGCCAGGACAGTGGTAAAAATGGCAAAAACAGAATTACAAAGAAAGTTGAATTGAATTCTGTTAGTTAAGGTGCTGGAATGACATAAATAGAATGTAAATAAATAATTTTAGACATCAATTTTATTATTAATTATATTAATTTATAAATTGCAAAATTTGTATTTAGTAACAAAAGCAATTATTTTAAATCACCAGTACAACATGTTGCAATATAACGTTGTAAAATTTTTTATACGTTTGATTCTTTTAATAATAAAAATTGAGGAAAATATATTTTTTCAAAATTAGGTTTGGCACATTTAGCCAAAGGTAGAAAAGAAAGGGTAAAAACTGTACTGGCAAAATATTTTTGCCCATATTTGCTAAAGCGGCAAAGCTAAATGTGCTTTATTAATGGTTATCGGATGTAACTAGTTTAATATTATAGTAATTTTAACTTAATAGTAATAATTTTTAAGTATCCAGTGTGAATTTTGCAATGCCATCAGAGTAAAAAAAAAGAGGTAAACTATGATTGCATCCAGTATGAAACATAAATACAAACAAAAGGTTTTATCTCATGTTAAAGAAATTTTTTCTTATTGAAAATTACTCATAAAATAGTTCAAGCTCATTTAAATTCAATTGAATTCTGTACAGCAGGATATATATATATATATTTAAAACATTGCATTACAATATGCAAGTTTTAAAACACTACCTACTTGCCCTAGTATTGCTTTAAATTGTTTAAATTATAAATTTGTATTAATGAAAAATCGAGTAAAGTCATAATTGTCTGCTCTGTCTTATGTTTCAATCAAATTATGTACAGAATTATATTGTTCTTTTCTCTTTTGTAACTTTTTACAACTGGTAATTTTTTAGTTTTTGTTTGTCAAACCTTAAAATTCGAGAAATAAAGTGCAAATATATGCGTAAAAATTCCTCATTGCGCTAATGGCTTGAGCAAAATAAATTTTGATTTAAAAGGCAGATTTCTTTTTTAACAAAACTTGTTGAAGAGAGCTCTTGACAAAGAAAATGTACTAGAAAAATTGTTTAAATTTTTGACTATTTTAAGGGTATTTTTTGAAAAATAAAAGTTTTTGTTTTCATTTCTTTTACTTCCAATCTGTCAACATTTTTTGTGCATGATTGGAGGAAATGAATAACTACTCTACAATCCAAAAATTGCAACAAACGTTTTTGTTGCCACTAGCAACAAAAACGAATAAAAGTAAGAAAAAAACCCTCTTAACTGTAGTTTTTTAAATTGTTGAATGTGATAAATAAAGCATATTTTATGCTCCTACAATGAAAATTATGGAAGTGCGACACTCTTTTCTTTCTCTTTCTGAACGTTTTCCCTAGTGCTCCACAGTGGATACAAAGTGCAAGGTCCGGTGAATGCAGCGAGTGAGGAAGGATTTCTCACTTAAATGTTTCCAAATAGGTTTTTACCAGTATTGCAACATGTGGCCAAGCACTGTCATGCTGAAAATTGACCTTAACGTGTCTCTACTTGTATAGCAGTTGTTCAAATGTGAAAAGAGGCCATTCAACGTCCCTTGGCTTCAGCAGTTACCAGGGGTACCCACCTGGGGGGGGGGGGTCATGGCGCAAACTGCGGCATTGAAATTTTTAGAAGCGGTATTTTTCTCATTTTGGGGGCTCTTGCTTTAGGGGGGGGGGGTTACGATCCTTAAGGGGCTGCGTTCTTGCTCTTAGGGGGAGGGATGGGCACCCCTGCAGATACAGCACCTAATGGCCTTTCTTTTGAAATTTAAATCATTTCCCTGAAGCTTCCAAATGTTTTGAAACTGTTGTGTGATCAACTACTAATGATTCTGCAAGTTCAGCTCTAGTTTGACTAAGTCTTCATGAAGTAATACTTCCAAAAGTCTGTCTTCAAACTTCTTCAGTGCACCAGAGTGTTCTTTATTTTCAAGATCATCATCACTACTTTTAAAGCATCTAAAGCAATCTCTACGAAAGTTTTGTAAAAAGCATGATCACTGTAAGTCTCCACAAGAATTCTGTGAGCTTAAACTGCAGACTTTAATTGAATGAAATAAAGCAGTAAAATTATTGCTAATTTTGTTTTTTTGGCACAAAATTCGAGATATTTAAGCAATGAAAAATCAAGTTGTTTACATTTCCACAAAATAACATACACTGAATTTCAAGTTTACTTATTGTACTTGTATACAGATGCATCACTATCATAAACCAACATAATCAGCTCTGGAAACGCCAGCTGTTGGAAAACAGCAAGAACTTTTTCAACTACCAAATACATGTAGGTGCACTGATGATTCTACTAGCGCCCTTGTAGGAAGCATGGGGTGTTGGCACCCACAAGGAGTCTTCATATGCCTGGCGGAATAAGTGATCTCCAGAAATTTAATGTGAATCAGTTTCCTTTGGTGTATGCAAGAGATTAAGGGTTAGGCTCAACACCTGACAAGGCTGTTGTTGTTTCACCTTGGCAATTAACTGCTCCAAATTATGATAGCCTTCTCAAGCACTTCTGTTGCATACTGAAAGTCTACTCTCATTGTGCTAATGTGTTACTAAAAAACGAATCCCCCCCCCCCTTTTTTTTGAATATTGAAAAAACTGATATTTTTGACATTTGGCCTTGGACAGATTTTCTCATTTTAGTTTTCAGAAAAACAGAGCAGTTGCTTCTTAGATGCATAAAAATTCCTAAAACGTTCTCTCTGAATACCCTTTTTTCCCCGCAGCTAAAAAAAATTTAGTCAAAGACACAAAGGTGTAATGAAATGAAAACGCTTTTGAGAGTACTTTCTTTTTTAGAAAACTATTTTATTAAAAACTAATAAAAGAGTAATTTTGTAATAATATCAATGAACATTTTAAAAATATGTTATGTAAACATACTAAGTAATGAATGAAAATATAAATACATTATGAAAAATATACAAATGTATAACTATTAACAAATTTATTTAACTTTAACCATTTACAGACCATAAGCTCAGAAGTAGAGCATTGAAGTTAGTGATGTTTTCAAAACAAAATATTATAAGATATTTTTTAAAAATAAGTTTATTGTTTTGCTAAACTTAAGGTTCTGATGTCCATTTATTGGATTATATTATTTGTATTGGATAATTCATAAAATAAACTTGAACATAAGGGATATATATGTCCCACCCTTAAAGGGTTGAAAGCAGAAGAAATGTGTTACAGTGTAAGTTATTTAATTACAGTAGAACGTCAAAACTCCAAAACGCATTTCCATGAAGAAACACCTATAATGAAATGTTTGACAATTGCTAAGGAACAGATACATTTTGTGAAATAAATAATTGCATAGTATGATTAAAGAAATAAAACAGATGAAGTGATGGGAGATAGCAGTCTCTCAATAAGGAATATGTAAAACAGTATATTTTGCTTTAATTCAACTTTGTTTGTGAAGTCTGTCTGTGTATTTTCTGAAGTGCATTCGTTTTTCTAAGTTTAATTACTGTTCCTCACAGAGTACATATACAGTGCAGTAAATATTTTTAATTTTTCCTTCATCTTCTTCAACAAACAATAAGAGTTCACTTTGACAAAAGTTCGTTAAAAAATATAATAACATGCTGTAGCATTATAATGTATTGTACCTTATGTTCATACAAATTGACAAAGGCGGCTGGTGCATGAAAAAAGTGGGAGGTCAAAAGCAAGGGCGCCCATATAGGGGGCAAGGGGGGCTCGAGCCCCCCCCCCCCCTTGGAAATTAGAACTTCCTTACTTTTAGTACTTTTTTCTTTACAAATATATAAAAATATTTCTTCTCCAGCCATTAATGAATAAATAATTAAAAATGTGAAATTTTAATGACTCTAATCTGTTCTGAAATCTGCCTCCATGGGGAAAATATCCTGTTAAATCATGGTTAAAATTTCTGAGCCCCCCCTTACAATTTTGCATATGGGCGCCCATGGGCAAAAGAAGTGTAGGGACGAGGCTATTTATTTATTTAGTAAAATTGGGCTACATTATTTACTGGCTTTTAATAATATTGATTTAATACCTTCTAAAACTGGAATATGGCATCAAAAAATGGGACGGATTTCCACTGTACATGTTCCTCTTCCAAGTTTTATTCTTATGAAATAAAATGAGAGAAGTTCATTCATTTGGAATTTTTAGTTTGATTTTCGTAAAATAAATCAATCTACCCATAAAAAAAATTATTTTTCAATCGATTATTAATTTTTAACTCTAAAAAGTGAGGGGGCAAGGCTCCTTTATTTTTTGAAGTGAGGGTGCAGTTGCTCCCTGTGGGAGCCACCAATGCACATTGAAATATCTCTTTATTTGATTAAATCACATACTATCTTCCTAAATAGTATTTTTTTGGTTATTTTCGAAAATCCAAACTACCTATGGTCCCAATAGTTTGGATTTTTGACATTCTACTGTACATAGTATTAAAAAACCTCAAAGAAACCAAGTGTTTTCGAAAATTTCTTGATGAAGATAGAATGGAAAAAATGGTGAGTGAAATGATACACAAATAACAATCACTATTTCTAAACTAAGGCTGGCTTTGGGCAATAAAAACACTTCCAGCTGCAATCATCATTTTATGGCATTTTTCTAGTTTGCTTTTGTCACTGAGTTTTTGTAGAATACTTGCAGCTTCAGCCAGCATACATTCTTTTTCACGGGGATTGGATATAACACTATCAGGAAGATGCTTACATGCAAGCATCAAAGCATCAGCTTGATCACGCTCGCTAGAGTGGTGTCCTTCACCATTGGCACCTAGTAAAATTAAGATCAAAATTTAGTTCAAGTACCTTGCATTAACATTTAATAACAATCATTTAGGGAAAACTTAAGAATTTTACAGTTTCTGGATCCTTATAAGCCCCTAATGTACCACCTATCAGCATAATATAACTGCACACTGATCAGCTTCTTTAAGCAGAGAGAAAGTGGCTTGCTTATAGTTAAGAGCTTTTTTTTATCTCCCTAGAGAACCACATAAGCCCAATTTTAATACTATGCTTAATCAATTTGTATAGTATTGATATTTTTAAGTATATATTTGCACTTCTTACCCAGAATTTAAATTTTTGACTCTTAATTTATACATATTTGAATAGTTGTTTGTACATGGAATGAAAATGATTTGCACGTGTTGTGGTTGTGACCTGTTGATTCTGCAAATTCATTATCTTAAGAAAATACATCAAGTATTTTTCTCTTTATCTCGTCTTGTTTTAGTGAAATAATAAAGCCTGGCGTTAAAAAAAAAAAAAAAAAAAAAAAAAAAAAAACTAACAAACTGAGGTAAAAAGTAAAAGTTTTACATGTGTGTATAAAACTATATTCATATTCATATTCATCAAATACATCCTTCATGGAAATATTTTTTTCTATCCTTCTCTTGTCTAGTTTTGTGCACTAAGTTGGATGTTCATATTAGAACGACTATGTACAAAATTTGCACTGAATAACCATCTTGATATTTGATACTTCTTTCAACAATATGAAAATTTTCCCTTTATACTCAATATTAGGAAAGGTAGTTCAGCCGACAAGTGTTGCTTTGCAATATTATCTTGAAAACCGTCTATGAAATAGCTAGCCTGAAACTGTTCCTTTGATGTTCTATCGAATATTTAAGCATCATGAATGTTGATAATTAAAAATATTTTGTCGCACAGTAGAATCTTTTTCCAAAATCTCAATTTGAGAGATAAGTCCTCTTAAAAAATGAAGGGCACCTGTTTAAGCAGTTACAGTTTTCATTGTTTTCAACAGATTTGACGGTGAATCGTGATGTAATTTCAGGATTTCACTTATAACAGACTAGATTTCACATGGTTATAACCTGTTGTATGTGTTGAACATTCGTCCCAAGATCCCGGTCGCAAAGGATAAGAAAATGTCCTCTCAGAGGAAAGTTATCAGCAATCTTGTTAAATTTCTTCGGTGTTATTTCCAGAAAAAGTCTTCTGCAATGTTGTTCTTTATTTTGACCAGCATACATCTCACAGAAAGCATAGTTTTTTTGCAGTTCCTAGAGTAATGTTAATAAAACCCCTGAAAATTAGCGTATTTCATTCTGATTCCATGATTTTGATTCTCCCCCCCCCCCCCACCTAACCCCTCGAACTGACGAACCTACCATTACCGAAATTATGTTAGGTCAAAGGAGTTGTTTGTTTTTACGTCATTACTATATGTTATTTCACTAAACGAAAAATGTGCCCCATAAATAAAGTGCTTTGTCGTACAAGGATTGACTTCCATGCTACACTAGTCGATGTCTCTACATGCAAGCATGGGAAATCCACAGCTAACTCAATTTTGAAAAAAATGTGACTCATGCCCTTTCTGTAATAATCAATACATTTGTAGTATATCCATTCCTAAAAAGAGAAGTTGGGGGGGGGGGGGGAGGGGGGTTAAAAAGGACAGAGATAACTCAAGTCCTCATACAACACTCTTCAAAACAACAGAAAATTAAAATAGAGATACCTTTGGTACAAATTATAGACGATGACTTATTTCTTCTTCTAATACTTCTATCAACCATTTGTTGAGTCCTAATCGGATTCGCACCAGCCATCAATCGTTGAGTGATTTCATAAAGATGAACCTGAAGAAATAGTAAGTGTTAAGGAATCTATCTTTTTGTAAGAAAATTGAGTAAAAATATCAGTAGGAAACAATTGAAATCTTTGAAAACCTTTGAAGAAATTTCTGGGACATAATGCAACAGCCGTCTTAAGCATCGCAAATCTTCTCTATATCCTTCAGATACACCAAATACTTCTGAAGCACTAGGTTCTCCAGCTTTTGAGTTTTCCCAAATGCATTTTCGAGTGCTCAAACACCAATCCAAACTCAATATTTGAAATGCCTGTGAAGAAATGAATATTTCCAAGATTTAGTAATGCAATTTCTGAAACAGAAAATTTGAGTGAACATGGAGTGGCTAGGGATTTTTGTAAGCTAGAGTAAGAAAAAATAAAACTTAGAAATAAAGAAGGATACTGATAAAAATGATAGTTTTAAACAGTCAGTATAGAAAAAGTAATGTATGAATAAGTTGCTACTAACTTTATCATAATGATAAACAATTGCATGAAAAACATTTATTGACCACAGTAAATTGCTTGAGTATTTAAAAAATACCATAAATGTTTAAAATTAACCTTTAAAAAAAAGTGTGAAAGATATTCAAGATGCAGAAAATTTACAGCATCTATGTCATATGATTAGGAGATCTATAAAATATCCCTTGAGTATTCATTTTGGTTAGAATACTCTTGGCAAAATTAAACCCCTAGTGCAGTTTCGCATTGAAGAGGGCCCAGGTGTCTCCATTTGATGTGGATACAGTAAACTGGGTATAAAATACTGGTAAAAGTCTATCCAACCAATAGAAGCACCACATGAAAGACTGGATACCAGCTTTCGAGGAAGGACTTCATTTCAGACGTTATAACGAACATTGAATTTATAGAACAGCAAATGAAACTTCATACATCGGTCACCATAATGGAAAAGTCGCAGCAATGGGTAGTCATTCTAAAGAGCATTGACTAGTTTTTTTTTTTTTTTTGTTTGTTTGCATTTATCATTGGTGTAATTTTAAATTTTTTCATGTCTTCATAAACAATTTCTAGTCAAATTTGATTTGAAATTGTGATTTTTCAGTAGTGAATGTTCATCGCTTTGTGTCTGCTGAATCAAAGAACTATTAGAATTTACTTTCAGTGTTGGGGTGTTTGATTACAATGTCATATCTTTCTACAATTTTTTTCACATATATTTTTTTTTTAAATTAATAATATCATCCCAAAGTTAGGTTCACATAGATTATAATTGAATTTAGAATATTCACACAAATTTTCAGTACGGTTGGTAGAGCTAGAATTCCCACCAGTTGAAAAAAGTCCTTTCCAGAAAAATGCGTCTGAAAATAAAGAAAAAAACTGCTGTGAACGTTTTTGAATCTCCAGTCACTTAAGAGCTCATATCTTGGGAACTAATCGGAAATTTTTCACTGAAATTTTGGCAACATAATCTTGAATAGTTTTGCTAACATTTTATGACATTAAAAAAAAAATGGATTTTTTGACCAGTTTGAACTGGTTTCCCCCCTTAATCTATTTTTTTCCTATCTTGATTTGCTTTGTGACTGAAACTGAGCTAGGAAATGAACTTTTTAAAATTGCAATGTGAACCCCGGATTATCCAGCATGCTATAAAATTTGATTTTCTGGGCATGCTGGTAAGCTTCATTTATTTCTGGAATGCCGGCTAATGTGAGGTAATACAGTGAAAGAAAGAACTAATTTTATGTTAAAATGCTTTCAGTTACCCTGAAACCAAAGGAGGAGGCATTTGGTGCAAGGAATAATTCATGCTATCTTTAATGAGACTTCCAGCTTTATCACATAATCTGAGTGTTGCACTGGGCATAGAGATTTGATTCATGCAACTCCTCCGGGCACGGAAGGATGTGAGAACAGCAGATGGAAGGGGATGCCTGGAATGAATAAATCGATCAATTTATGAGACATTGGGAATAAAACTGTTGAAATATGGTTTTCAGTTCTTGAAAGTGGGTAGAAAAAAAAGAATGTTTATTTCTTCAGTTGTTGTGGACAAGTAAGTTAAAGAACAAAAACAGGCATAAAATTCTAAAAATATCTCTTCACGATTGAAACACAAAAAGTGCTGCTCAAAAAACATGACAGGTAGAATCAAAAAAATATTTCTAAATAAAAAACTAAATAACAATTCTTAAAAATTTACATGTCAGCAGTAGCAAATAAATAAGCGGGAAGATCTGTCCATTTATTAAGAGGAAGAAAATGAGGCACTTTTTAATACATTTAATGATAATTTGCATTACTGTATAATTTCTAACAATGCCAATGATTCCTTGCCAGTAATATAGTTATTTCAATCCAATTTTTGAAGAATGGCTTGCGTTTGAAGGTAAACATACAGTACAGTTATTCCAGTTCAGCACATTGTTTTGGCATATTTACTTTAAAAAAAAAACCTAGAAAGCCCAGCTCTACACTCACTTGGTAAAGTTTTGAAGTATATTTTCTACTCTTAAAAAATTGGAAACAGGGCTCATAGCATGTGGAAAAAAATATACAGGAGTTTAAAAGAAAAAATATGGGAGTTTAATAGCAAAATATATAGGAGTTCAATAGCAAAATATATAGGAGTTTAAAAGGAAAAATATAAGACTTAGGTAGAAAAGTATATAGGAATTTGAAAAAAAGTATAGGATCTAGTAGGCATGTTTGGATCACTGTACAAAAAAAAAAAAAAAAAAAAAAAAAAAAAACGCCATATCAATACAATTCTATATCATGCATGAAGTCATGGCAATGTGAAGAGTCACATATGTGAGAGCAATGAATTTTCGAACCTACAGCCACTCATATGAATCATGTTTGTTTAAGACAAATTTGATTTAATTTCCCAAAATTGTGTGTGCCTGTTTTTCTTTTTTTTTTTTTTTTTTTTAAGTGCAATTCTACATACAATTTAAGAGATTTTTAATAAATTTTTGGTCAAACGAGATATCATTAGAAGTATACCATGCACTCAAAATATCTATTCTCTGATTATTTAAAGAATTTTATCACAAAACAGTATGAAAAAGCAATCACAAAATTCAGTTTTTAACTTACGTGCTTTCAAAAATGCATCTGTTATTGATTGCTAAAAGTAGATAATAATTATTTTGATCATTCTTTTTTTTAATGTCATAAATCTACTCGTAGTCCTCGATATTGGTACCTCATTGCTTCAATGCTAACACTAAGGATTAAAAGTCCTGTCGACTCCATGTCTGTCTCCTCTCACTGATTTTGTTGGACATATCATTGAGAAAAATCATTACAAAAAGTGTGCAGCACTCTGCCTTCAATTCGTTTTACTATTAAAAAAAAAACTAACTTTACTAAACAAAGGCAAAGAAAAAAAAAGGCTGCGCTAATGCATCACGTTTGTGGGAAATGGTCAGTCTCATATGCTTGATTCATTCAAGCGGCATGTTTGATTCAAAAATTCAGCAATTTCTTAATATTAAAACTGAATTTTGTTTCGTTTTCGAGGAATTGATTCAATAAAGTGGCTGATTTAATTACCCGGCGCCCACTGTAATGGCATTATCCATAATTTGTTTATTATTATATTAGTTAATGTGTGTATATATATTTACACACACCATGTATAAAGAGTGAATTTAATCTAATCTGCCAAATGAAAGGGGGCGTTAGAAGAGCTCAAGTGGAGCACAGAACTATCCAGTATCTTGTCCAATTTAAAACCATAATCAAGTAGATAAAAAGAAAGAAAAAAAAAAAAAAACTGAGATGAAGACTGATTTCTGAAATTCTTGGAACAAAATCCTATAAAATGACTTTTTTTTTCATCGAGATAGTTACATTTTTCAGCGAGCTACAAGCTTTGAAACAATTGAAGTACTCAAAGTTGAACTAGTACCAAAATCTGTACACGGCATTTTCAAAAATAATTATTTGAGCTATAAGCGGTCATTTGAACTACATGTAAGATTGTATGTGACAAAATTAAAAGCTTTTAAAATCTTTACAGCAATACACTTCAAATTAACATATTATAGTATTAAAATTACAAAGTAAACTTATTAGTAGAAAATAATTAATTGAAAACAAGTTAAAAGTTGCAAGTAAAAAAACCATATATAGTTTGTATATTTCATAAAAATTATCAAACATAAATTTAGTACATATGCCAACATTTAAGATGTAAGAGTGCACATTGCAGGGGAGAAAGATGGAAATAATGGATCAAAGGTTTTTGTATTTTTGGGTAGCATTTAACATCTGATGAAAAAAATATAGGAGTAAGTGAGAAAATATAGGAAATATAGGAGAATACCTGAAAATTGCGAAAATATAGGAAATATAGGAGGACTATGAGCCCTGTGGAAATATTGTGCACAACTAACTCCATCATGCAATTATTCTGAAGTTACTGTTTAGAAGCTATTCTTGCAGTTGTTGAAAGTGCTCTGTTTATATTGTAATATTCTATGCAATATTATAAAAAAATCCTGTGATGTTGTTAAGTACAAAGGGAGAGTAAGAGGCTGGGTTCACTTAAAACAAAACAAATCATATTGCACCGCAACAATGCCAGGCCACATAGAGTTGTGGCGACTCTAGAAAATATCAGAGTAAGCTGGGAAATGCATTTGCATCCATCATACTGTCAAAACCTTGAACTCTCCATTTTTCAATTATGCCTCTCTTAGCAAAATTTTTTGGCAGAGGGAAAAAAATAACTAAGAATGAAGCTAACAAAACAGCACTACTCAACTTATTCGTCTCCCAAGGTTTCAAAAATGAGGTTTATAAATTGTCATCACATAGGACTGAAGTCGGAAGCAATGACAGAAATTATATCACACGATGAATATTGTTAACTGTACTAAAAACTATTATTTTCTTCCTTTCTATAAACAGGCTTTTTTTCAAATGACATAACATAAATTGAAACCTCAATCCAATATTTAAAAATTTTTATATTAAAGTTTTACAGCTCAAATTGAAAGAACAACTGAATTAAACAATGATTAGAATTGAAAATTTTATAAAGCTAAAACTTTTGCTGAAGCTATATAACAAGTTTAATTACAGTCAAATTGAGCTAAAACAAAAAGGGACCGTTAAAATCAGTTCATCTTAACTGTAGATAGTCTTATATGAACAAAACCAATAAGAAACATTAGGATGAGAATTGCAAATGTTAAAAAATAAAAAATATCAAAAACACTTACTGCGAGTTCAGAAAGTCCTTTGGAAAATTTTCCACATCCTGATATAGTTTTTCTGCCTTTTCCTCTTCACCAAGCAGCCATGCCAGAGCAACTCCCAACACAGATGCCCACCAAAAAGTGACACGATCTTCCTGCCGCAAATTGATCGAGTTACTGAGTGTAGAAGAAAAGTGACTACGTTCTGTTGCATAACAAGAATCCTTCAGCAACTGAATGCAGTTTGAGATAATAAGTCCAGTTGAATAATTCCTAGAGAGCGAGAGAGAGAGAAAAAGCTTTACAGAAATGCTTTGTAAAATTTTATACACAAGACTAAGAGAGGAAATTCACATACTAAAACAAGTACAACACACATGATCATTTTGAGCAATAAATCTATAAATAGAAAAAAAGTAGCATTTAAATTGGCACTATGTGTATATAATGTGAACTTAAAAATATCACAACATTTCGCCTCTAGATTTTTATGTAGCACAATCAAGTGAAAGAGCAATGATTAAAAAAGAAAACGAGTAGATGAAACACCTGTATTTGTAGTAATAGAAGTAAATGGACAGAAAAAAAATAAGGTTTTTGATATAAGATAGACATAAAATTAATCTTAAATAATTTGAAATAATGAACCATATGCTCTGATCTCAGATTTTGCTTTGGTCAGCTCAGGTTATTCCAATCACACAAAAAGGGGAGGTATGATGCATATTTTTTCACAAACATATAAATGGGTCATTACATGTAATCAACAAGGCACTCAACCTTTTTTTGCTTTTTAAAGAAAATGGCATGCACTTAAATTTAATATGTAACTTGAATAATTTTCAAGAATTTGTTTCTCAAAACGTTAATAGTATCAAAATTTTAAACATAAGTGTCTTTCAAAAATTTAGAAAAAATTATGATTTTTAATGTATTTAAATGAATACAGATGATTTCAGTGTGGGACCATGAAAGGATCATCAGTTATAGCAAAAAATGTAGGTCAGAGAATTGCAATTTTTCCAAAATATTTTAGTAGTGGTATGGTCCCTTTATGGTCTCAGTCTGAAAATTCCGAAATTTAGATTAAAAATCTTTTTTTTTTTTTTCAAAAATTAAATGGCACTTTCTCAATTTTTTTTAAATCTTAAAATTTAGTTGGAAAATTTTTAAGTTACAGTTTGATCATAAGTGCAAGCAATTCTCTTAAAAATGAGCAAAATACAAATTTGTAGTTCTCATAAAATTTGAGCTATAACAAAGTAAGAAAAAACAACGTCAGAAAAGCACAAACTCGCAGATTATTGCAGACACGTGTTTCGGTGTTACTTGGAACGCCTTTTTCAATGCAAAAAGTAATGAGCTTATGGATGAAAAGACTGAAATAAATCCCAAACTAATGTTCGTAACCGAACCTTCACCTGAAAGAATTTGGTTAATTTGCCATTCTTTAAATCTGTACGCTATAAGGTTGCTAAAATTCTAAAATGCTTCCAATTTCAGGTGGTGTTCTCTCCTATTAATAAACTTTCATTCTCTTCTCTTAAAGATCCTATTCACCCTCTTAATTGCTGTAGAATTTATAAAATTAATTGTAGTTGTAAACTTGCCTATATTGGACAGACTTGGTTTGCTTTAAAATTTTGCTTGAAAGAGCATCAAAGTGATGTGAAAAAACAACAATTAAATAAGTCTAGTATTGCTCAACAGTGTAGAAATTCGAATCACTCTTTTGATTTTAACTCTTATCAGATTGTCCAAAAATGACCCAACTCATCAGATCTTGACTTTTGTGAATCTTTCCATATTTTGAGGAACAGTTCTAACTTAGTTAATGATCTCAAAGCAGTTCCGTATTTTTCCAATGTCTGGCTCCCATATTTTTAACACTGCCCTTTCCCCATCCATTTTTATCCATCTTGCTTTGTTAATTTTTAACTTTTTTGTCTTGGTTGACATTCCCCCCCCCCCCTTTTCTTCTATTTATCTTTATTTTTTCCTTTTTCGAAAATTTTTGTTTTTGTTTATTTTATTTCTTGGTGTTTTTTTTTCTTCCATTCAGCTTTTCTTTTCTTGCAGTTTACGGCTATTGACTTTTTTTTAAATTAAACTTTGGCTTAGTCTTTGTCCAATTGAATTCTTTCTTTTGGTTTTACTGTACCTCAGAGAGAGCTCTTGGCCTTTGTCTGCATTCCTATTGGTTCCTTATCGGTTTATAATTTTCTCATTGGTGTTTGGCTAATCCGCTATTTTTATCTCCTAAGCTGTATGCTTATTTGCTCTTGGCTTTTGTCGGCTGTCTTTTCATCCATAAGCTCATTACTTTTTGCATTGAAAAAGGCGTTCCCTGTAACGCCGAAACACGTGTCTGCAGTAATCTGCGAATTTGTGCTTTTCTGACGTTGTTTTTTCTTACTTTACTGTTCAGCACAAAGGTTTTAATTTTTAATTAAGGCACAAAAAAAAAAAAAAAAAAATCTTGAGTTACAATGTTTTAAAGCAAAATTAAAAAAAAAAAACACTTTCACACATTATTTGCCGTAACTACTGACATTACTACCTTCATAGCCCCACTCTAAAAAACCTAGGATGTTTTCAACAAATACATTAAAGGTCATAAATTTTTTTTTCAAAAAATATTTTAAAAAAATTAATTTTTAAGTTTTGTTAAAATGGTTATTTGAAAATTACTCAAATTACATAATCTAAAAATAACCATGGTAATACGTTTTAAAGCTAACGTTTATTCAAAATAGGATCTATGTAACTCAGTACAAAATTTTGAACAGCTAATCAATTTATTTATAGACTTTCTGAATTTGGTTTTGGAAATGTTTTTAGCACCTGTGTCACGGCTGCTTGAATGGCTGGAACAGATGGCAAAAAGCTTATTTTATTGTAGCTTACAGTTTCAAGAAGAGAAAATAGTTATACTGTGGTTGATCATGCGAACATTGGAGAGTAATTGAGGACACAAATCTGTTTTGTGTTTCCGAAATCCAAAACTGCCAATGAAAGGAGCTTTTTATGACAATGTTCCAGTCATACAAGCACTGTGACACATTACTTAAGATCTTTCCCGCAATCGAATTTAAAAAGTCTAAATATAAACTGTTCGACTGTTCAAAACACTATATTGAGTTAAATGGATCCTATTATGAAAAAACATTAGTTTTAAAATATATTAAACGTTTATTTTATTCTATTATTAAAAACTTTGGTTATTTTTAGATCATACTATGTATAATTGCTTGCCCTTACAGTATAAAGTTTAAAATACAGGAGCTTTTAAGGGGAGGATGGAACCCTGAAGAAATATAAGAGAGTCCAGCTTTTACAAAAATAGAAAAATATAGGCTATCTTTTCCTTAAAAAAAAAAAATAAATAAAGTTAGGAATTATAAGTCAGCTGCGGTCACTGCACTTGTTCATCAGAAAAGCTTTCAGATAATTACCTTTTAAATTCAATATTTTCATCCAGTTCCATACTAGGTGAAATAACTGATAAAACAATCTTCTCCAGTAAGAATTCTCTGAATCCACGGGATGCAAAGCAAAGAGGATTCACTGGAATTTAAAAAAGAAAAAAAAAAAAATGAGTGAATAATATTGGTTTGGAAGCAATTCCAAATATCATAAATAATTTATGCTTAACACCTACAGTGGCTCCCAAAAGTGTTCGTACACCTTGGAATTTTGTAGTAAAACCAAAATAACGCAAAACTGAATTCGAATATGAAGTCCATTTTTTTTTCACACCATTCCTATGCCATTCTGAATGAAACGCAGTAGTTTTTTCAAATTATTGCCAGATTTTATTTTTGAAATTTGTCAAAGAACGAAGAGACAGAGAAAAAATACGCCACAAAAGTCATCGTACACTGAAATATTTTCGAATAAATTCATAGTTAAAATTATCATATGTGGTTTTTTTTATTATTTTTGCATTGTAATGACACTGTAAAGTCATTTGCCTTTAATTTTTTGTTTATTTATTCCCCAATGTTCTGCTTATTATTTTAAAATGGCAGGTATGCGTAGAAAACAACAAACACGATTCGAAATTTGATTTTTTCCCCTCACAATAGCCGTAAATTGGTTTGAAATGTCTCTAAATTAGTTACGTCATACCGTTCTATAGTGAAGTGCCTGATAAAATGCTTGAAAGACAAGAATCGGATCGAAAACAAGGTAAGAAAAGGTCAACTGGCAAAGTTAACAAAGCATGATTGGAAGTTTACAGTTAAAAAGAATAAGAAAAATACACATTCCAGAACTGAAAAAGTTTCTTAAGATTTGAATAAAACATTTTACGTTTAATTTTCACCTAAAATTGTTCTTTAAGTTCTCTGATTAGCTGGATTAAATGGGACCTTTTCCCGCAGAAATTTCCTTGTTCGTGCGAAAAACAGTAAGCTTACGCTTTCCGTCGTAAAATCAATGATAAATAAGCTCAAAACGTTTTGAAACAACGTCTAAATAATTAATGACAATAAATTCAACATTTTGGGTTAAATTGTTGTATAATTGTAAATGAAAGAAAAAAAGAGGAATTTAGTCTTAAGAACTTAGATTTTTTTTTTAATATCTTGAGTAACTTTATGCAATTGCAATTTTAATTATTAGTACTTTTCTTTTCTTCTCTTTTGAATCTCTAGGTCACTGGTCTACAATAGGCAGTTCACATTCACAAATGCCAGGAGTTTGGGAGATGTATAAAGGGGGTTCCCAAAAACAATTTTGTGAAAGCACAAATTTAAATTGCCAGTGAGACTGCAAATGATGTGGATCACCCCGCAAAGTGAAGTTAAAAGCTTGGGAAATAATAAGCTGTAAGTTACGATCCAAGGCCAAGGATAAAGCAGAACATCAATAAAAGCCAATTGTTCAGTTTTCAACTTCAGCATTTAAGCTTTAAATAGAAGCTCGTGTTATAAAGTTTAAACACACTTCTGCTTGTTGAAGTTGAAGTCTAAAGTATAAGCATTATTTATTTATCATTCATTTTGTTTGGCGACGTATATTCAACATTTTTTGGATGCAAATGACAGCATAAATATCTGACAGATATTACAAATTAAATGAATTAAAGATGTGCAGGTTTTCATCATTTTCACTGTGCATGGCAGAGTTGAAGCTAAAAACTTTCTATTTTTGCATTGAATGTCTCATTTTCAATTTTCAATTGAAAATCCTTCTTCTGCACCTCTTTGTTGTAGGTACATCAATGACCTGTTGTGTATAAATTTTCCGAATTTTTCAGAACTTAGCAAAACTATATATCATAATTCATTAACGCTCAAAAAGACTAGTTTCTCTCAAAATAACTTCAATTTCCTGGATATTAACATACAAATTGATTCAAATTGTTATACTACAATTTATGATAAAAGGTGTGAATTTCAAAGTTAACAGCTTACAAGATTTTTCATCCTGTTTAAGTAAAAAGGTTTTTATTGGCATCATTGTTTCACAAGCTATCAGAATAAAAAAAAATTGCAATAACATTTCTGCTTTTAATCAAGAAATTTCTGTACTCAAAAGTATACTTTTTAATAACAACTTCCCTAAAAATCTCGTTGAAAACATTTGCTTAAGTATAGCCTTCGATGAACATTTCACTTCTTTTGAAGCTGTTTAACTGTGTAAATGTGTGATACAACCGTGACAAACCTTTTTTTTTGGATCACTGGTGTGGGTTGGTTTTTGCATGTGGGAAAGAGACGACTGGCATGTTTTTGGATTATTCTTTTTGGATATGGACTTATTTTTTTTTTAGGTTTTATGTTGATAACTGGAATGAATTTTGTCAAGTTGAATATCGGATTGGTTTTGATATTAATGGATTTCAAGGTAAGATGATTTTAGTTATTGGCAGGTACTGTCCCGTGGATGGCTAATTATTCGAAACTTGTTTTCCTAATTAGTCGAGCCGAAACCCCCTGCTTTTATTTTTAGGTTTAAGCTCTTGTTTATTGTTTATAGTTTAACATGTGGTGCATTTTCCCCAATGTTACTGGAGCTTAGACACTCTCTTTTAGTTCATTGTTAATTTTTTTGATCTTTTGACCTATTTATTGAATCCTCCATGGCTGCTGAGCTCTGGATTCATACTTTGTCTTTTCCTATTAAATAGCTGCTTGCAATTTTCAATATATATATATATATATATATAATAGAGAGATAAATATGAATATGTATAATACATTAAACAATTCACAACTGTATATAAAAAATCAATATAATCATAAATATATATTTTTTTTAATAGACATTCAATGAAATAAAAAGTAAAACTAAAAGTTGTTTCTCAAAAAATTACTTGTGTTTGGTATAGAGCTGAAAACAGTATTTTCACTCAAATAAGTCCATTCACCATTTCTAAAAAATGTCTGTCCCATTGGATCAAATAACCATCTTAAAGTAGGGGGAACCATGGCATTATTAGCAATATATACTTTACGTGCTTTTTTAAGCAAATACCACTGCAATACAAAGAAAAAATTATAACAATAATGTAATACAAATGCTACAAACATACAAAAGATAAATACATTTAAATTTAACAACTTAAAATAGCACACAATAGCAAATCTGTCATAGTTCTCCACCAACTCTCCATTTATTTTTTTAACTATGCAAAGTGCCATCCCCAGAGCGAGAGCCGACCTCAAAAAAAGAGAAACTCCTGAAAACACCCCACTAACAATTTCAATGCCACAGTCTGCCCTAGGTGGGCACTCCTGCATTAGTTTAAAGCTGTGATGCTCAACATACGGTCCACTGGCCATATCAGGCCCGCAGAGCAGATCCGTGTGTCCTGTAGTTTTGTTTAACGTTACAATTCCAAAAGGACTTTAAATGATGATGTTAAAAATATTGCACCAAACATTTAGAAATTGGTTTTGAAAAACAAATGCATTTAAAAAAAGAAGCATAGTAATTGATAACAATAATTATTGGTTTTTAAGTTTCATTATTTTCCACACTTTTTTCATGTTACTATGGAAAGGTTTTAATATTTTGAAATTTTACATGCATTCTGGCCCAATAGAATCATTTTAATGTGAGATGTGGCGATCGGATAGAAAATGTATGGGCACCACTAGTTTACAGCATTTTTGATATTGAGTAGCAATCTCTAAACATCTGCAATTGGTTTTATTTTTTACTTATTACTCTCCAACTGTGAAAAATATAAAGCATGCTAAGCAAAAATGCAAAGTTATTTTTAACAAGACCAGGGTTTTTTCTTGTGTTAAATTCCTGTATTTTTCCTAAAACTTTTGAAAGGTGGAACCACTATACAAGTTGGAATTTTGCTAATCTTAAAACTAGCGAAATATTTATTTGCATGTGCAAATTGGCAATAGGGTTCAAAAAAAAAAAAAAAAAGTTTACTGGTGGTGATGCAGCTTTTGGTCAACATAAACAAGCACTATTGATACTTAAAATACACCACCAGCTCAGTTATTCCAACTTACTTATTACAAAGCTACAATAACTTACTACAAAGCACTATTGATACTAAAATAAAATAGAACACAACCAAAATAAAACTCAAATGAAATGCTAAACTAAGCCTTGTATTTAGTGGCTTATTTAAAAAACAAATTAGACAAAACTAAAATAATGCTCAAATTTCTACAGTAATATTAAAGCTCAAAATATGAATTTTCATTACCTCTTTAATAATCTATAAGTGAAAAAATACAGGTCCTACTACCTATGAAATTTGATTATCTATTCAAAAATAATGTAAATTCAAAATAATGTAAATTCAAAAATAATGTAAATTTAGTTTAAACGATAGAATGAATAAAATTTGACTTGGCTTGTTTTAAGATCTTTTTCATATGCTCTAAAAAAAGTTAGAAATAAAAGTGAAAGAAAATACAAGCTTGTTATTTAGATTAAAAGCATATTAATATCGATTTGACTAATATGAATAAGAATGAAGTTCAAAAGAAACAACATTAAATGTTTTAAACATTCTGGAGAACATCTTCAAACAATGATAAACACAGATAAAATATAAAATTGAACTTACAGTGACAAAATAAAGTTTTCTAGGGAAGCAACTAATAAAGCTCATGGCAGAAATTATATAAACTTCTGCCATTTCTTCAATGGGTATAAGTGATTTTGCATCTTGCCCTAAATTTAAGGCATTGAGGGATAAATAAATTCTTTCCAATTTACTTTCAGACAGAAAACCTGAAAAATACATTATATGTTTAAATACTAAAGGTACATTAATGAATATTAAACAATATACAAAATAACTAGATAAACTTAGAACTACATGTGCACCTTGGAACCTCATTTAGATTATACACAAAAGCTGATAGGACTATAATTGGAGACCATTTTTTTTTTAAACATCTAATTTGTTTTTTGTAGCTTAGCATATGTTTCTTTTGATGAACCATATACACAATTATATCTTATAAATTTACATAAAATTCACTGAATCAATTTTCGCAAATCTCAACATGCATATTATTTATGTTGCCATTTAATAGCTTTTGGTATAAAAAAAGCCCATACTCAACGACAAAACCTATGAACCTTAAAGGGTTGTTAAAGGGAGAAATGCTTTTATTTAATTGTTTCAGGAGCCTGCTTGACATATTATTTATGTAGCCATATAATAACTTTCGATAAAAAATGCCCACTACCACCTAAAACTTATGGACCTTAAAAGGTTAAAGGGCAAAGTTCTTTTGTTTAATTCTTTCTGGAGCCTGCTTGGCATTTTTTCCTATTGCGCCCCCCCCCCCTCGGTGCCGGTGCCTAGTGGAATGTTAAAAAGTTGAGTGGGTTTATATCAGATCGCTGTTCAAGTGACAGTACAGTTGTTTCTTGCCTTTACTCTATCTTGTTTTTTCCTCATAAGATATTCCAGGGTTTAAGCTGGGTTTAAAAGTTCTTAAGCATAAAAGCTAAAATTGAGGGGAAAATGTTAGCAAAATGCTAAAATGCATTCTCATACATTTATGTATGCCTCAGTGTGTTTTAACTCCAGTTGAAAATAAAATACATATTTCATTTGTGACATCTTTGAAGAAATAAGTACAGCAGCTATTTTTTTAAAACATAAAATAAAAAAAGAAAACACGATTTAGAACGTTGCAGTACCCTCCTGATAATAAAGCAGTTACTGGGGGGACATAATGATGGATAAGACTAATAGTTATTGAACTTAATAGTAGTTTAAACATCTTAGTTAAGATTTAGAAAAAGATTAAGTTGATTATCGCCATGCATGTTTCCTCTCTAGGATGAATTCCTCTCTGAGCAAAAAAGCGAAAATGCATTGCTTTATTTTCGCAATTCAGATAGTATTTTCGCATTATGCGAAAAATGCGACCGTAGCGGAAACCCTGAAATATTCATCTGCAATATCTAACAGTCCTCATTTTCTCTTATTTTGTCTATAAAGGGCAATACCAAGTGTAATGGTGACTACAAGGCATTATTTTGTATCTCAAAGACTATAATAATGTTTAAAAAGGTATTTAAAAAGTCCTGAAGAGGTTTTTTACAATCTAACAACAAAAATATTCTATCTATTAATAAATAATCTTACTTAGTGATTATTCACTTATCACAGTAATATCTCGACTTGATTGATCACAATAAACAAGGGAAAACCCTATTATGTTTTATCCAAGTATTTAACATGAACTTTATTATGTCTTGGGTACTTATGCTTTAAAATTTAACTTTAATTTACATTATATAATGTGATTCTAATTCTTTTGATTTAATTATTTGCTACATTGTATTAGGGGGATTTTTTTTCAGGCTAATGCTATATAATTTTTATACATTTTTCTTAATCTATAAATATATCAAAAGAGTGATTATTTACAACTAAACTTGCTACTTTCAGACACTGACACTTTTCACTTTAATTTCAATTCAAATTTAGTTAAGAAACTAATGTTTCAGTTAAATTCATTTTTGGGTTTATTTCCTTGTTTTGTAAATTAAATCTCACTCCCTAATAAAATTAGGCAATAAAATAGGGTAATTTTGTTTTTCATTGTAGTTTATTAACATTTTATGTCTATTTTAAGTTGTCTTTTGTATATGTTTCATTCAAACTAGGGTATTAAAAGGAAAAAGTTTCCCAATTTGATACTATTTTAACTGCACTTTCTTTTAATTTTTATTAATTTGACATACTAACTACTAACTAAAAACCATAAAAATTAAATGAATACCTTTCCACAAAAGATAAAGTAAAATAAAACAATATTAATATGCACAATGAGCTCATTGATGTTATTTTATTTCTTTTTACTAAGAACCATGCTAAAGGAAACATATATATCATTAATTAAGAGAATCAACTGATTGTCAAAAGCAGTTAGTACTAACAAAATTCATTAAAAAAAAGAAAAAGGAACTGAACTACATGTACAAAAGCTAGACTTTTATTACAAACAGTTTGCAGAGGTAAACATGACATTTTATACTCATGAAAGTATGGTATGAAGATAAATCGCACACATTAAAAGTTTCATGTCTTATAGATCACTCAAAGTGTACTTAATTTAGAGAATATAATTTAAATATTCAAGTCAAGGAATATTTACAACAAAACCATACCAAGTAGATGCAACTGCTGCAGTTTTTGATAAACCAATGCACCATCCCTTGAACTCTCCATCAATAAACTATGTCCTTTGGGAACAAGAAAAGCATTAATTGCACGCTGAATCCCAGTAAAGTGATTGAACTGTCGAACAAATTGCCAGATAATTCCAATAACAAGCTCAATTGTGTTGCAAGGCATAGATCTCCCTAGTGCAGTGAGGCATAATTTGAGATGCAAAACTGAACTTGGATAGTCCTCCTATTAAGACAAATAAAATAATATTTCATTAAAAAAAAAACAAAAAACATTGACACAATGTTACCATTATACGTGAATGTGATTTGACATTATATCGAATCATATACCACAGAGAATTATAAAATAATAGTATAGTGATGTTGAGAAGAAGGATTCACATGAAAGTGCCATTTACCTCTGTAGGGGCAATTATGAATATTTATATTAAAAAATTTAATTTTCTTTCAGAACTTCCACATCATTTTGCTTCAGTTGACGATGAATTATTATTTTGATATTTTCCCCCCTGCCCTTGATTCCCATTTTCTCTATCAACATTTTTCTGCTCGATCATTTCTCTGCGGATCCAAAAATTGATCTATGAATCTATTTACATTAGTCTTTAGCATCATATTTAATGTCAAGCTCTGCAATTTGAATCTCCAGTTTTCCTTTAAACAAGATTTGGTATTCATCTTTGAATTATGACCTTTTGTACCAGCTTCTGATAATAACCCCCACCCCAATATAATTTGAGAAAAAAAAAAAGATAAAAGGATGAACGGAAACAATAAATATGTCTTCTTATTTAAAATATCTATGTTATTCATACCTGCGGTGCTTTTCACACAAAATATTTTTTGCCTTCAATTGAACTGGTGTTTCTTACCTATTTTGTACTATGACCCATTTAAGTCTTTCTAAAATTCTTTATGCACCCCCCTAATGGATGCAATTTTAAAAACTACAAAATTGAAATAATCACTAAGAATCATTAATCATAGATTTTAGGAAGAAATCAAAACAAAGTGGTCAAGAAAACGCAGTGAGTAAATTTTCAAAGCATATAATGGAGAACTGAAATTCAAGTGCAATGGGAGATTTTCTATAATATTGCATTTATTAGTAATTGGGGCATTCCACGGTATTTTTGACATTTATGTAGAGTCCGTAACGTGACTTTTTTTGCCATAACTTTTTTATTTACTGTTTGATTAGCATATTATTCTATTTTGATCTTTTCCTACCAACACACCAGCTCAAATTAAAACAATTTGCAAATCAAACGGTAAATTAAAAAGTTATGGCAAAAAAGGTCACGTTATGGACTCTACATAAATGTCAAAAATACCTTGGAATGCCCCAATTGCTAATTTAAGTTTAGTGATACCAATGCACTTAATGTGACAAAGAGATTATATGCAAGGTTTCAATTACATTAACTTTAGCCTCAAGTCTCTTAGCTATACTCAAGCTTTTTTTTTTTTTCTTTTTGTATTTAGGGAAAAAAAGCAGCAAATTATTTATGGCACTAAATCTGCATTCATATAAATATGAAGATGTAAAAAGTAACAATGGTTATTTTGCACAAGTGGATGTATTTGTAAAATTCACTTTGGTTTCATCACAAAGCCATGCCCTTGTACCTTTTGTGTCTAACCTATATAATATACCTTATAACCTATATAATGTACCTTATTATATACCTGATTTTTAGTGAATAGAAAAAAAGGGGGTAGAAATATTTCAAAGGAGTGCTTTTCTTTTGAGTCATTGGCTGGCACCATATCCAGTTGTTGATTTAACGGATACACTGCATCAAAGTTCATATGCAGAAGATATATTCAAATATGACAGGGGAGGAACAAGTTAGGCACTTTATCAGATGAGCACTAGTTCAGGTTTCTATTGAGCATTTGTATGTGTTGATATGTTTATACGGAATAACTATTTCATGCAGAAAGAAAACTGTATCATACCTCTTGAAATGACAAATCAGCTTGTTTCCTGTGCCGCCAAAAAATAGTATAGTTGTTTGAATCCTTTTTAAGGACAGGTTCCCCATAAACAAATAACTTTAGCAAACATAGAGCAATTAACACCAAGTTCAATATCCATGTAGTTGCACTAAATATAAGATTTCTAGTCCAATGACCTGCAAAACAGAAAAGGCAATAAACAAATAGATAGAAACAAACTGGGTTTGGAAAAATCTGGATAACTTGTTTTTTGTTAATAAAATGGTAAATCTCTGAATGGCAGTAAGAAATAGGAATCTAGTTTTCTTTCAATTACTTTTAAGACAATAATTACAAAATGAAATACCTACATTCTTGGTAATTTGAATAACTAATCTTCATTATTGATGAATCTTAGAGCAATAATTTACGTATAATGTAATAATCAACTGTTGTTCTATTTGTAGAAACTGAATTTAGAAAATAAAATCTCTGTTCAAAGAAAAAGAAAAAACATTTTTCGCTTTTTCTAAAGAAAACTTTTTTTCTCTGCTAACCCTGGAACAAAAAGCAATTATTTTTTACTATTTCTACTTATATTACATCTAAATGTAAAAGGGATTGCTAAACGTTTGTTAAATCAGAAACAGTTGTGAAATTACAAGTAACACATAGTGAGACAAATATGCCTTTCATGTGCACACTTCTATAATTTTATTTGCATAAATAATGATTGTAAACAAAATTTTTAAGCTAATTAAAATCCAATGTGTTTAAAATAACAAACCAATACTTAATTAAATATTAATATTTGTCAGTTTTTTGCTTTTAATTTAAAAAATATAATCAAAATATAGGAGAACTATTATATTGTATCAAGTGAATTTTGACACAAGCATCAAGGAAATATTGAAAACAAATACGAAAATTAAAGTGTTTAACGAAATGAAGAATAAAGAGGACATTAAATGTTAATTGCATATAATTATTCTGCCTAATGTTTAATCTTGTTATAAATATCATGTATGCAGAGAATTAGAAAAGGATTTTAAAAAACTTGGTTTAAAAAAAATTAATAAAAAGAAAAAAAAAAGAAAATAGTGTTTTTGGTTATTAAAAATAAGCATAGGTTTTTTTGCCAGTCCTGCTTCAAACATGTAGCTACTTTACAGCCCCTGATATAGAACAGGAAAGCTCTTTTTTTTAAATTATTATTATTAACCATACTTGACACCAATTTTTATAGATCAAATTCAATTTTTCAAACTGCAGATGGAAAATTCTGCATTTCAGTGCAAATGAAAATTTTGAACTAAAGTGAATTCTAATAAGCAAGTAACAGTTGGTGTAAAATAGGAAGATATAGTACATCATCAAAATGCTGCTACAAGTAAGTTTACTCAATATTTTTTATTGCTGGCAGGGTTGGAAAATAGCATAATATTTTCGAAAATATCTGACGTTTCGGTATATATCGGATATTTTAATATATATATATCCGATATTTACAATTAGCACAAACTGAAGTCTCAATTCACTCTTTATTTTTTTACATTATGACTACAATACATAGACTTAAAATTAATGCTTCTTTTACTATTTATATATAATATTTCATTTTACATTTCTACCAATTTTAATGGAGGTAATTTAGCACAAGCTGTTTTACTCATTTGTCTTCTGTTAGCTACTTTTACAGTTATATGATTTAGAAATAAACAATTAGCAATAGTCAGGAGCACAGTCATAAGACATTTTCTTTCCAACCAGTGTTTAATATTTAATTATGTACTTTTAACATGAATTAAAATTGTTACTTACTAATAATTTTATCAATAAAAAAAAAGATTATATTATTTTGTTACATTAATGATGTATTAATAGATTATAAAAATATAGTACATAACTTTTTGGTTATTTTTAATAATAAATGAGCAATATTGCTATGATAAATGTAACTTTTTCATTGAAAATACCATAGTTGGAACAATAAATATTGAAAATATCAAAATATCATGATATTTTCAAAATAAATATCGGATATATATCATGATATATATTGACTGATATATATATATATATATATATATATATATATATATATATATATATATATATATATATATATACCGGCGAACCCTGATTGCTGGTAAGATATTAGTCATTAACTTAAAACAACACAGTTACTCAAAGCAAAATTAAAAAAAATAATGATAAATAAACAAATGAAAAAGAAATGCTTCGCAAATATAAAATAAATTTCACCTTCAGAATTATAATTTTCAGATAAAATAACTCTGCCAGTAAAAGTAGATGAGTCCACACTTGTTGAACTAGGAAGACTAACTTTCAGGAAGTATGAAAAAGGGTTGAAAGCTAAAAATGTAAACATAAACATGCAAAGCATGACGCGATTATGGTCAAGCATTCCACGGCTTGCAAAACTATCATTGCTATCATCTTTGTCCAAAGTTATGCTGTAAGGTACATTACTATCTGTACAACCAGTGAATTGTGGTGAATCTTGATCAGAGTAATACACTTCAGGAACACTATTTGCTGGGCTTCTTTCCGGAGAGCTGATGTCAGAGGTTGGGGGAGTATAATCAGCAATGCTGGGAGGAACAACTGGTTTTTTGTCCAAAAGATCTTCCAAGCCTACATCAAAAATGACGCATTTAAAAAGAAACAAAGGAAAATTCAAATTTAAGAAGACTTTTAAAAGCGATACATGCATACACAATCAAAATTAACAGCAAAAGTAGTACAGCTTCGAGCTTGACTTTATGATACAGTGGCTGCCGCTTATATGAATCTCATTTGTTCTAAGCAATTTTGATTCCATAAAGCGGCTGGTTCAATAAAACTGGATTTTATTCTGTTTTTGACAATTTGATTCATTAAAGCAACTGATTCAATTAACCACTGAATGAATTAACAGGTGTCCACTGTAATCTCATAAGAGCTAAAAGGTTTGCTTTCAAACCTCTAAACCCAAAGAAGAGAGCTTAGAGGAACATACTCATAGTTTGGTTTCTGTAGTGCTGATAGTTAAAGCTTATACTTAAACAATAATCAACAATTGAGTTCTTAAAAGGGCAACTACTAGTCGTTTTACTCATTTACATCTGATTACATGTAACTTTATTTGCAAGCAAATTCGCACACATATCATACACTGACTAATATAGCAGGTTCTTAGAAATATGTATTCATATTAGTTTGTTAAAAAACGAATAAATATTTTAAAAATCAAACAACTAAGATGATGAAAAAAATATGTTATACAAACAAATACATACATTGCTTTCTAGCAGCCATCTTCAAGGCTAAATTTTCTTGCTTCAACTTTGAATTTGCATTCTGAAGGAATTTTATGTAATCAATTGCTTTCCTCAAGACAGCTGATTTATTCAACTATGGAAATTATAAAAAACATCATGAAAAAGTAAATTAAAAAAAAGAACTTTAAATAAGTAAATAAGATATGATACACAAAAGGAAGAAAGGCAAAATGTGAATCTTCCCAATGTTCGAGAAAATTATGCTTGAAACTTCATAACCCCAGCCTTTGTACAGTAAACTGGAAATATTATCCTAAACCTTTATCCTTTTTCCTACCTTAAACCTTTATCCCAATCCTTTCTTCTGGTTAAATGGAGCAAAAAATTTTACTCTGCAAACACTCAGTACTCCACAGCATTTTGCGTTTTGTCTGTGCACTCATCATATAACTTTTAGTGATAAATATAGTGAGAAAGTGGCTATAAATTTTCAAGATTTTAATATCTTTTATTTGAAGAAAGCTTACAATAAAACACAATTACACAATGACAATATTTATTAGAAAAAAGAAAATAACAAGAAAATCCGTCCAGAACTAAACGAGCCTACTTTCCCATAAACCAACATAGATTTTTCATTTAGCCAAATACTAATTTAGGCTCTTGAATCATGGTCAAGAAATTTAAATAAAATTGAAGATGAAAGATACATTTTTTGGAAAATTCTGAATGGAATGGTACAGACATTTGTACTCCATTCAAATGATTATTTATAACTTATGTTTTTGGATAAATTTCTTTAAAAAATTAATCTCGTCAAAAGCAAAAAACAAAAAAACAAAAAAAAAAAATAATAATAATAAAAAAAAAATAAAAAATAATAATAATAAATAAAATAAATAATAAATAACAATTCATTCATTTCTCAATTATTTTTTCCCTCATTGCGAGTTTTAAAAACAATAGCCTTAAAACTTGCAATGAGTGAAAAAATAATTCAGGAATGAATGAATAAACATAGCAAGTTTTAAGTGATTTATTTTACCTGATCATTTCTACTAAGGATTGTTTTCGAAACTCAAGAAAAGCCCTATTCATGTTTCTACTTTAAATGTATTATGATTTGGATATTGAATATACATTCACATATATATCCTCATGTATAGGCTTGCCGGACATCCCGGTTTTCAGACAAAATTCCAGTGTCCTGGAACGTTTCCTTCACGTCCCAGAAAAAGATATATTTGATTACAGATTACTAAAAAAAGTCTAACAATTATTAACTGTGAAGGATTATTTAGGATAATTAGTTTTTCATTTGTAAGATTGACTTGTTAAATTAACGTCCTATTAACTTGTGAGGATTTTTCAACAAGATTAAAGTCAAAAAAGAAATTCTAAAAAAACCCAAGCCAATGAAAATTATATGTTGATATTGCTCATTTTTACTTCCTTTTACAAAAAAGGAAGTATTGTATTTGCAAAAAAAATTTCACTCAAAATTCGGCCTTAATTTCCATTTTTGGCCACTCCTGAATTAATGTTGAGTTTTTTTTTTCAACCCGACCACACATAGATAAGTGCCTAAGGATGTATTGACACCCGAAATATCTATTTTGACATTCCCAGAGTTAATTACAACGACTTTTTTCGTGACGTCCGTATGTACGTATGTATGTCGCATAAGTCAAGAACGGCATGTCCTAGAAAGTTGAAATTTGGTACGTAGAGTTAGGTCTAGTTGTGTACCTCCTCTTTTGGTTGCATTCGGGTGTTTCTAAAGGGGTCTTTTGCCTTTTTTTGAGGGGAAATCATTGTTAATTTCAATGTATACTCAAGTGGTGTTATAACTTGGCGATATATCGCCAGTTTTTTAGTTGCCGAGTTGGCGACAAATTTGGGTATTTTTTTTTTTTAAATCTGGTTTCAATTTAGCCACTGGTGGTGATATTTAGAGAGTAAACTATTGAATCACATTAAAATTGCCAATAATGGGAAAATGACATTAAAATTGGAGTAAAAGGAAGTCATGTGCACACATCAGCTCGTATTATTCCTCATTCAAAAAAATTCTTCTTATTATAATAACTTGTAAATATTAACATGTAAAAAATAAATTGTTTAAATTTATCTGCTTGTGTCATTTCTTACTACCTCTGCTTTAGGTTCATGTTTAGTAATCATTAATTCATAGCACATTGAGAGTAGACTACACTATAAAACACTCTAAAAAACAGCCATTGTTGGGTACCCTTTAGAATACTTCTGACACTGGAAAGGGAGGGGGGGGGCATTATTGTGTCCTGGTTGAACATTTCAGAAATCTGGCAAGCCTACTTATGCATAATAGCATATATTAATAAAATTTAACATACCTTTGCTTCTGCTCCAACAATAATGTTCTTTAACTCTATTATTTTATCATTGATGCTACTTCGGTAACGTCTCTCAATGGCATTGTGAGCATTTCTTTTTTCACCTTTAATTATAGGTGGCTTTGTTGCAATCCTATGAAAAACAAATTCATTAAAAAATTTAATTCCATCTGCTGTGTTTAAACAACTAATGCTGTCCCATATGCCTCAATTATCAAAAAATATGAACTTAATATTCTACTTTTTTGATACCTTAAAAACAAAATGTACCTGTTAACGGGTATCTTTTCTGTATCGAGAAAAACTGGAATACTAGTAGTCAATATTGTTCCATTTTGAGCTGTAACTACAGTCTGAATAGGAGGTGATGGTACAGAAGCTATGCACTGAGTACTTGGAGCTATTGTTGCTGTAACAATAGGTTGTGAATTTGTGAAAGAAACTATTTTATTTTCATTTGCTCCTTTCAGAATTTGTGCTTGTAAAAGAAGCTGAAAAATAAATATATGTTATACATATTCAAATGTCACATAACTTTATTAAAAATTTGCTTACCGAAAAACAAGGTGTCAATGATTTTAAGTACGATTTCAATCTAGTTAAAAAGAAAAAAAAAACAGATTTAAATCATTTTTCAACCCAAACCCTTAAAATTCTCTGTATAAATATGTATCTCACTACTTCTAGTTTTAACTACTTTTATAAAATTAACAAATATATAACTTCTTTCTATTAATGATTCTTGGTATTGCAATTAATTACAACAACTGCATTTTACATATATTGAAAACAGTTTTCTTAAAAGATTTTTTCTGGATAATGGTTGGTGAGATTGGGTTTTGCGGCACAAGATTTTTTCTGGAAACCACTGAAATGCTATATACATTATCTAAATGATAAGTAATGTAAATGTATAGAGTGTGGCCTTTTAAAAATTTCCTATCATCAGATTTGCGTTAAATTTTAAAGACACTTTAAAACATTGAATTTCTAAAATTAAAGTTGACTTACTAAATGATTAAATTTTAAAACCCTAGCTAGGATCGTCTAATCTAAGACTTATTATTTTCATCTCAATTATGTCTTTCCTTTTTTACACCTCTTCTATAAAATTGGATGCCACCTTTATTCATTCTTAGTTATAAGCCTGATTTATAGGTAAACAAAAAATAAAAAGTAAAATACCTGCTGAACTTTTTGCTGAGGCATTTGGCTTAATTGTTGCAGAAGCATTTGTTTTTCTTTCTCTTCCTTTAAAACTCGTATTAACTCATTAGTAACAGTAATATCACTGGAGGGCAATATTTTTTTCTTCTGCACAGCAGGTTGTACAACAACTTTCTGAAGAGGTTTAGTGGTGATAGTTGGCAGTGAATTATGTGCAACTGCATACTGCATTAAATTAATAGAATTTGGAAGTTGGACCGATTCTGTTTGCAGAACTTGGGGTTCAAATTTTTGTTGAACATTTTCAATAGGTTGTGAAGATGTTGATACAGGCTGATTCAGAATTGAGATATTGTGTAAGTTAGCTGAATCCATACGTAACATGTGCTGAGGGGAATCATACAGTTTGTTTTCCTCCTGCAAACAAACATTATCCAGCCCTTGAAAGAGATCTAAGACCAGATCTTGATCCATGTCATTAATTTTGGCATTATTCAAATCCATTGGTTCTAACAGCACATCACTATCAAACAGGTCAACAGGATTGTCATTCTCAGCATACATGAAGCTCAGCATATCTACAATATTGATATCAAAAGACAACAATTAAAATTATTAACAATCATTAAACAAATAATAAATAAGTTAAGGAATTGAAGAGAAATCGATAAAAAAATTTACTGCTCCTTCTTTTCTTTTTCAGACGTACAAATAAATTTTTGAAGACATTGCAAGGCAAATTGAAGAAAAGAAGATCACAAAGAGATAAAAGGCAAAATTAGGAATGAGAGCTATGATAGTAAAGCCAGGGACCCCCTGAACTGAAATTTTTGGGAGGGGCAAAATTCTCAATTTACCAAATGGAACTCTAATATCAGCCAAATGATGAAAATTTTGCTGAATGGAACTCTTTGAATGGTGATAATTTCTCAGCAGAGCTCCAATGTCAGACAAAAGTTACAGAATAAGGACATTTTTGTAAGGTCACAGTGACCCATCAGAGACACCCCTGAGCAAAATGAAAACGTGATACAAGTTATATTCAGTAAATTACTGCGCAATAGCCAGGGCTAAAACAGAAATACATGAAATACACCGCCAGCTCAGTCATTTCCAGCCGAGGACTGCAGTTTCGTGCTTATCAGCACTCATCAGCCTGGCTTAGACTACTATTCCAAAAATAAGCTCTACCCTAATAAAGCTATTAATGGTTTAGAACAAGATTCTCCTGTACTTCGCTGAGGTACAATGAACAAAAGAAATTGCAAGCCCTTTTTTTTTTTTTTTTTTTTGGAGAGAGATGGTGTTTTGCAGGTTGATGCATCACCATGGGCACCCATTTTGGGGGACAAGTGGGGGCTCAAGCCCCTCTCCCCTTAGAAATTAGAATTTCCTTGCTTTTAGTAATTTTTTCTTTGCAAAAATAGAAAAACATTTCTTTTTAGCAAAACTTATTTTACCTCATGTTATGGGATTAAATAAGTCACTCTGACAACACATTTTAAAATTTCTTTATCAGTATCAATCCTTTGTTTCTTTATAAATATTTCACTTCATTTTTTATTTGTATATCCTGAAAATTTTATTCACTCGCTGAATTCATATTTTTTGCTGTCAAGGTTAGTTCGAAATTTCTCCTTCAACAGTTGTTACAGGAGACTGTTAGTCTTACTTTCTCCTCAAAAATTTTAGTTTTGTCGCAGATTTCCAAATATATGGCTAAAATTGACCCCTGAAAGTTTCGATCTCATCGAGCAAATTAGCATTTGTCAATGAAAGGTAAAATAACTCTGCTTACAACAAGCAACATACTTGTTATGTTATTAGTTTTATTAGCTTTAGATAAAATTCTAAAAGCATCGAAACAAGTCATATAAGTAAACTTTTTTTTTTAAATTTAACCTTAAAAAAATATATGGACACAAGAACTTACCATCCATTTCACTGGGCATTGAGCCCTCCATGGTTCAATTGAAAATATACAGATATTTTTATGAATATTCAAACACACATTAAGATATGAATGTTAGAACATTTTCCACAACAAAGCATCTTGGCGTATTTTCATTGCGTGTTGCATCACAATCACGCCACAACAATCGGATGTTATTGTGGACCAATCACGTTGAAATACATCGTTTCCACTTTTCCGACATTATACAACTATAGTCGAAAGAGCGGCTTTGCCATCGCTAAGAATAAACTTCTCTTCTTCCTGCTCTGAACTCTCAGGGATTAGTCAATTGTGTGACGTCATAACTAATGTCTGGTTGTTTTGCCATGTTCTTTCGTTCGGAAAGTTTTTTGATCACAACGATCTTATTGCGACACTAGTCCCTATATGAGAACGTGTTTGTGGATTAATAACTGAAGAAAACCAAAGTATTTACTTCACAAAGATACAGATTGCTTCATACATAAGTTTCGCGATTTCAAGAAACCCATTTTTCAGTTCAAAAGTTGTGAGTTTTTGAAAGTAAAGACATCTGGTAAAAGCAACAAGAATGAACAGCAGACAACTTAAACAGCAAAATAGCTATTAATAAAACAAACAAGACACATGGGCGGATTTATGGGGGGTCAGAGGGGGGCAATGCCCCCCCCCAGTTTTGGGAGAACTTTATATAGTAACAACACATCTTCCAAAAATAAAAAAAAATCATTTTTTTTTCTTTTTTGAATAGTTCAGAAGAGCATGGGTGGGTTTATAGTGGGAGGGGGGGCATAGGGGCAATACCCCCTGTTAAATCCCTTGCATACATTAAAGTAGAGGGCGCGTTGGCAGTGTGCGTCAAGTAGGTGCGCACACGTGCCCCTATGTCATAAAAACTGATTTTGATTATTTTTGCCAGGTTAGTTGTTAGTTTTTGTTAGTTGTTGTCAGTTGTATTTTCTGTTAATGGTTAGGGCGGTGTTTTCAGTTTTATGATTTTATATTTACACGTTTTTAATAAATGTATTGTATTGTATTGTTCGAAATGAGTTTATTGCCTATTGAAATACAGTCCACATAACCTACACAAGAGCATCGTACAGTTTGGTCCGTCGAGCCGGATTGAATTACATTGGAACTGAATTGTGTTTCAGTTGTGATCTGTTTTTGAAATTTGAAAGAAATTGGAAATTTGCAATGACGGAACCTGCAACGAAAGTTTCTGATTTAACAATACTGAATAGAAAACGAGGAGCCATCAAAGGCCAAATTACTAGGATTGAAAATTGTGTCAATGCTGAAACTCCGCCCGATTCGAAAGTGTTAGAATTGAAATTGTCTTCATTGAACAACTTGAAGGAAAAGATAAATTCCTTACGAAATGAAAGTTTTTGTAGTCTTCCAAATGACAAAGACGTGGAAGATTTTGAAGGAACCTTAACAGAGGTCGAAGATTATCTAGAAGAAACTGAAGTAAGTATCTTCAATTTGTTAAAGATTCAAAATACTTCAAGTAGTAAGGCTGAAAAAGTTAATAGCGAATCAATCGCGAATGCTAAAATCAAGCTACCAAGTATTTCATTACCGCATTTTTCGGGGAAATATACCGAATGGTTAACATTTAAATCGCAGTTTATTACTTTAATTGATAGTAATAAACAACTGTCGGATTCCCAAAAACTGTTTTATTTGCAGTCTGCGTTGACAGGAACGGCGAAACAACTGCAAAATATTGATGATTCATATTCTTCTCTGTTTGAAGCATTAAAAAATAGATATGAAAATAAAAGATTGATTGTTCAATGTCATATATCTGAAATATTAAATGCAAACAAATTAAAGTGTGAAAATCCTAAGGAATTGCGGTATTTAACGGATAATTTGCTTAATAATTTAAGAGCTTTAAAACAGTTAGATTTGAATATGAATGCTCTATCAGAAGCAATTTTAATGAATGTTATGCTGCAACGGCTTGATGAAGAATCAAGAAAGGTATTTGAAATGTCTTTGGATTGTAATGATCTGCCAAATTGGGAAAAATTCATTGAGTTTTTATTGAAACGTATTCAAGCGCTAGAGAATGTTCAACGTAGTGTTCCCGTTGCAAAATTTAAACAAGAATGTATACCTAAGCAAAAAAGTTTCGTGTTGCAAAATAACAATGTTGTTTGTCCTGTATGTAATGAGAATCATTTAACTTATAAATGTAAGAAATTTCTAGATTTACCTGTCCAAGAAAGATTAAATTTAGTTCGTAAATTGCAATTATGCTTTAATTGTTTAAGTAAACATAGAAGGTCAGAATGTTCTAGGTTAGATTATAAATGCCGAATTTGCTCAATTTCTCACCATTCTATGCTTCACGGAGCTAATTTCGCAAAAGTAGATTTTGATAAAAGTAAGAATCCCAAAACGTTTGTGAATAATTCCCGACATAACGTAAATTCGCGTTCAGAGCAATTTAGTACAGTAAAGGCATTAGAATCCGAGGAACAGGTTTCGAATGAAGAAAAAGTCGGTGCATTCGGGAATAGTAGTCGGGATTCGCAGAATTGTTTTACTCAATGGGGAAGTCAGTCAAATGTTCTGTTGTCGACTGCAGTTATTTATGCGAAAACTGCAGACGATTCCTTTTTGCCCTTTCTTACAATTTTAGACACAGGATCTGAAATTTGTGCCTGCACACAGGAAGTTGCAGACTTGTTAAAATTAAAGGGTCAGTCGGTTAACTTTCTAATTACGGGATTGAATGGAGTGGGTTTAAAAGTTAAAAAAGAAATAAATGTGCTTATTTCAAATAAAAGTAAGAGCTTTCAGAAAACTATTAAAATGCTGGTAATACCCAAAATTACGGATTTGACCCCATCCAAACATCTTGATATTTCCAACCTTAAACTTCCACAGCATTTAATGTGTGCTAATCCTAACTTTTTCAAACCGCAGCGCACTCAAGTTTTGTTGGGTGGCAATGTATTTTATGAGTTATTGCGAACGGGACAAATTAAAGTGAAAGACAGTTCGGTAATTTTGCAGAATTCAGTATTCGGCTGGATTGCTACGGGAACACTTAACTATAGGGAAAACAGAAATTTTAAATGTTACGTAGTAGAGGATAAAACTGAAGCAGCTTTAAAGCAATTTTGGACTCTTGAATCTTTCGGCATTAAAGACGATTCAAAACGCTCAGATGAAGACGCCGCTTTAGAAGTTTTTAATAAAACGGTACGCTATAACAACGAACGATATGAAGTTAGTTTTCCTTGGAAGAAAAATTGGAAGGAATTAAATGGCAATTTTGAGGTAGCAGAAAGGCGATTTCAAGGTTTAGTCAAGAAAATGAAACGCGATAAGACTTTGTATATTCAATACAGTGAAATTTTGAAACAATATTTAGCGAACGGAATAATTGAAGAAGTCAAGGAACCTGAAAAACGCATTGATAGACCTGTTTTTTATCTTCCTCACCATGCAGTATTCAAGCAACAAAGTGTTTATACTAAATGTAGGATAGTTTTTGATGCTAGTTCAAACGACGTTGGACAACTGTCACTAAATGACTGTCTTTGGTCTGGTATAAATTTGAACCCGCATATTTTTAAACTGTTGATTTACTTTAGAATTAACAAGATTGCCATGTTATCGGATATAGAGCGTGCGTTTTTGCAACTATCTCGAAACGAGTTTGATAGAGATGTGGTTAGATTCCTTTTTGTTAAACATGATCCTAATAAGAATGACAATGTAGAAGTAGTAGTTTATCGTTTTTTACGTCTGACATTCGGAATAAATGTGAGCCCTTTTTTGCTGTCTGCAACCATTAAAGAACACATCAAAAAGTATGAAGAAGCCTATCCCGTTACTACTGAAGTACTCAATACCTGTTTTTACGTTGATGACCTTGTTACTGGTGCAGACAATATAAATGATGCTTTAAAAATTTCTATCGAAGCAAATAACATAATGAAAAAATTTAGTATGAATCTCCGCAAATGGATTTCGAATGATGAAGTGTTGATGAAAATGTGGGAAAAACGAGAATTTAATATATTACCGGGTGATTTCTCAAATAACTGTAACGAACCATGTAAGGTTCTCGGACTGCCGTGGGACATTAAGAAAGATACTTTCGCTATAGAAGTAAAGGATTTGCTTGAATTTATCAAGACCGGAAAGAATACAAAACGATTTGTGCTGCAAGCAGCAGGCAGAATATTCGATCCTCTAGGATTTGTGACACCATACACCATCAGAATCAAGTGCCTGTTTCAAGAATTATGGATTCGAAAAATTTCCTGGGACGCTGAGCTGCCAGATGACATTTTAAAAATCTGGAATCGCTGGTGCTTTGAACTTCCTACATTGTTAAAACTCCAAATTCCCAGAAACGTCCTTGATTGTGCAGAGCTTTCAAGGTGTGACATAGAATTGCATACCTTTTCGGACGCCAGTCCTAAAGCTTACGGTGCCGTCGTGTTTGTACTGATAAGATCTGATGACAAAGTTATTGTGAACTTTCTTACATCTAAAAGCCGTGTGGCTCCGTTAAAAAAGATTACTCTTCCAAGAATGTAGTTGCTAGGAGCTTTACTTGCTGCTAGATTAGCAAATGAAGTTGCAAATGCGTTGAAGCGGAAAATATCCCCTCCTATGTACTTTTGGACAGATTCTCAAATAGCACTATACTGGATTAGAGGTTCAGCTTTGAAGTGGAAAACCTTCGTCTGCAACCGTGTGAAGGAAATTCAGGAACTTACAGACCCCGATAAATGGTTCTTTTGCGTAAGTCGTGACAACCCATCTGAAGCTTTGACGAGAGGTATCAGTATCGATCAGCTGTTAGAAAACACAGCTTGGTGGTATGGCCCTACATTTCTGAAATCCGTGAACATTTATTCTACTGATCATCTTTCAGTGGTTCCCGAAGAGGGAGCAATCGATAAAGAACTAAAACCGAACTTAAAAACTGAACCAAATGAACATTTAATGAACTTGATTGCGAGAAATGAAAATTCTGTTTTTGATTGCATACTTAATAAGTCAAATAATTATATGAAACTTATTCGTATTGTAAGTTTTCTTTATAGGTTTATTTATAATTGTAAAAATCCAAAGTCCAAGAAAATAGGTCCTTTGTCTATTGATGAATCTGCTAATGCAGAAAATTGGTTAATACGTTCTCTCCAGGAAGGTGAGTTTTCTGATGAGTTTAAAAGGTTAACAAATGGTAAACAAGTTCACAGCAGAAGTAAACTTTCCTCTTTAAATGTGTTTTTGGATAAAAATAAAGTAATGAGAGTAGGGGGGGAGACTGTCCCATGCAGATTTATCTTATGCAACCAAACATCCTATGGTTTTACCTGCAAAACATCCTTTAACAAGTATAATTTTAAGAAATGTTCATCTTAAATATCTTCACGTAGGTCCCCAAGCTCTTTTACATCAAGTTAGACAAAAATTTTGGCCGCTAAATGATAGGAATAGCTGTAGGAAAATTGTTCGTAACTGTGTGATCTGTTTCAAAAACAGACCTGTTACTGTTAGTCAAATCATGGCTGAATTGCCTAAAGACCGGGTAAATCCTAGTTATCCCTTTTTTGTCACTGGGATAGATTTTTGTGGTCCTTTCTTTATCAAATTTAAAAACCAAAGGAAGGGTGTATTAAATAAAGTGTATGTTGTTGTTTATGTTTGTCTAAGTACTAAAGCAATACACCTGGACTTTGTAACTGATATGACTACACAGGCTTTTATAGCAAGTTTGAAACGTTTTTTCGGCAGGCGAGGAAAATGTTCAAAAATCATTACCGATAATGCTAAAACGTTTGTTGGTGCCAATGTCGAAATCAAGCGATTGCAAAAAATGGTTAGAATTCCTGATGAAATTTTGTCAAACTATTTTCTAACAGAAGGTATTCAGTGGAATTTCATTCCTCCTAGATCGCCCAATTTTGGTGGCATTTGGGAGGCCGGGGTGAAATCGTTCAAATTCCATTTAAAAAGAGTGATTGGCAGTCAAAATTTAACTTTAGAAGAATTTATTATAATTTTGTCAGAAATCGAAGGTGTTTTAAATTCCCGGCCTCTCATACCAATGTCATCAGAAATGGACAATTTTGAAATATTAACACCAGGTCACTTTCTTATTGGCAGACCTATCACTACCCTTAGTGAACCACAATTGATTGATGTTAAGGAAAACACCCTTTCTAAGTGGCAAAGGATTACCAAATTTAGTCAACAAATTTGGAAGTTATGGAAAAATGATTACTTAACCCATTTACAACAGAGAAATAAATGGAAATTTGGCAAAAATGATGTTAAAACAGGGACGCTTGTTCTCATTCGAGAAGAAAACTTGCCATCGACAAAATGGTGTGTTGGCAGAATCATTGAGACGAACATTGGTCGTGATAATAGAGTTCGAGTAGTAAAATTATGTTTGCCAAGTGGAAGCACACTAGTAAGAAATGTTAGAGATGTTTGCATTCTTCCAGTTGAAGAAACTGTTTAATTTTTATATATAGTTTTGGAATTAGGATGTTTACTAGTTTGTGCTTGAGTAAGTAATGTTTAATTTGTTCATGTTATCAACTGTTATTTTGAACTTTTTGTTTTGAATGTTGTATTGAAATAGTAATTTCAATCGCGGGGGAGTGTTAAATCCCTTGCATACATTAAAGTAGAGGGCGCGTTGGCAGTGTGCGTCAAGTAGATGCGCACACGTGCCCCTATGTCATAAAAACTGATTTTGATTATTTTTGCCAGGTTAGTTGTTAGTTTTTGTTAGTTGTTGTCAGTTGTATTTTCTGTTAATGGTTAGGGCGGTGTTTTCAGTTTTATGATTTTATATTTACACGTTTTTAATAAATGTATTGTATTGTATTGTTCGAAATGAGTTTATTGCCTATTGAAATACAGTCCACATAACCTACACAAGAGCATCGTACACCCCCCAGTTTTGAGAGGACTTTATATAGTAACAACACATCTTCCAAAATCTTAAAACAAAAAAAATCATTACTTTTTTTCTTTTTTGAATTTTTCAATGAAAATATAGAGAATAGCGAATGCACTTTTCTGATGGGAGAAAAGAAAAGAAATAAAAAGAAAAAAAACGAACATTAAATACAAATAGCGCAGCTGTCCTGGGGTGCTGAAAATGTGTCTAAATTCAGTATTTTGGACTGATAACCATTTGGGCAAGTGTATGAAAATGTAGGCTAAACAAGCTGTCATTAAGCTGCAACACTTATAATAATTAACGATTATTTTAACAAATTCGAACCTAAAATGAAGGGAGGAAAACTCCCCCCCCCCATTCGCGCTAACAGAATGATCTACTCGTTATGATTTGTGTCAACATTTAAAATATATTTGTGTTGAGAGATTCTAAAAAAGAGTTTTTTTGTTTTCCTTTTTTTTTCTTTTGAGAGAGAAAGAGAGAAATTTAATTCTCTCCCAAACTGAATAAATTTCAGTTATCTGAGTATTCTGATTAATTGAATCTTTTTACTTAGAGGGAGAGTACAATTTTACTGACTTTATAAATACTGTTTAAAAAGTAAGGTAAGTCATAATCATCTAAATCTAAGTGAGTCAGTCCTTGTCATTATTGAAATCTAAATAATTGTGTCATCAAAAGTTTTGGAAAAATTTGCTAAAATTTTATAAAAATCTATAAAAAACCTAACACAGATTGGTAAAATCGTAAAAATCCTTTAATCGTAAAAACCGACAAATTTTTGTAGAAATTACAAAAAAAAAAATCAAGCAAAAATCTGCAGGTAAGAATGAATTACACACAGGGCTGAATTTGCCTATAAGATAAACAAGCTATTGCTTAGAGCCCATGCTTTGAAGTGGGTCCCTAATTCCCCCCCCCCCCCAAAAAAAAAATTGCATGATTCGTTCCTTAAAAAATGGAAGTTGGTTGAAAAAACAAATTTCATTTTCAAGTGTTTGAATATTTGGAAACGTATGGCTACTAGTGATGGGCATAATCGAGATCTTTTGATAATCGAGATCTCGGGAATCGAGTACTTCTGATAATCGAGTGATTGATAATCGAGATCTTTTTAAGTCGATCACTCGAGTGATTGATAATCGAGATCTTTTGAAATCGAGAACTCGAGCGATTGACTTCTCGAGATCTTCCGAATCGAGTACTCGAGCGATTGACTTCTCGAGATCTTTGAAATCGAGTACTCGAGCGATTGACTTCTCGAGATCTTTTGAATCGAGTACTCGAGCGATTGACTTCTCGAGATCTTTGAAATCGAGTACTCGAGCGATTGACTTCTCGAGATCTTTTGAATCGAGATCTCGAGATGTTTTAAATCGAGATCTCGAGATGTTTTAAATCGAGATCTCGAGACGTTTGAATCGAGTACTCGAGTAGTTCATTTTCTGAGCTTTTCCAAAATTGAGTTGACTGCTACGGGGGTGCCCACTAAAAGAGGGTGGGGCATGGCCCAGCCTGTGCAACTAAAATTTTTAGAGCCGGTTTTTTAAGAGGGTTTTTTTAATCTCATTTCGGAAGGGGGGAGGGAGTCCATGGCGCAGCCTGCGAAACCGAAATTTTTAGAAGCGGTTTTTTGAAATTTTTTTAAAATCTCATTTCGGGAGGGGGGGGGGGGTAGAGCTCTTTCTAGACGGATGCTCCGTAACATTTGAGAGGGTGCGCCATCGCCTTGCGAAAGGGGGGAGGTGGACTCCCTTGACATCAGTTGAATTCCCGAGTTGTTTTGGCAGGGGTGCGCTCGAGATAGGAATGTGACATTTAGCCTACCATTTAGGGGTATAATAAGGGGTGAACCCTTCTGGCTTTTAGAAGTTTTAGGTTAAGTTGGGGGGGGGGGTATTGACACCCCCCATTTAGAAGGGGGATCAATACCACTCCCCCCAAATTCCATGAAAAATTCTAGTTTTTACATTTAAGTGGGTTTAGTTTTTTGTTGTTTTCCGATAAAATGAGCAGATACACCTTTTGTCCCCTTACCCTCCGGTAAAGTTCGAAATGCAAGCTTGTTTTAGGGGGTCGATTCGATAGATTTTAGTCTTCATTTTGGGGTCGCAATCCTTGGGGGATGCATGTTCGACTAGATTCCCTGTTAGCTTGTCAGAAACTAGGAGCTCGGCATTTGGGCGACTGAGTGATTTATTCGAACGGTTATGCATTTAAACTAATGATTTTCAGTTATCACATGATTATTTCGAATGGTTTCGGACTCGCAAACACGAAGTTAATAATGTAAACAAGTAGGGGAATAAGTTGCTCTGCGCAAAAGTACTCATTCTTTCCTAGTTTATAGCTTTGCTTTTTTTTTTTTTGATGTTCTTGTTAAGAGTAATTAAGTATATTTATCTGACTAATATATGAAGAGGGAGGGTAAAATATTTCTGATTACGTTTTCCAGAGGATTGGGATTCCCGACTCATTGAAAAGTGTACAAGTGTGGCTTGAAGTGCATTGAAGTTCATGATTATTTTTTTTCTTTCTTGATCCGCTCTTTTTTATTTTTATTTTTCATTCGTCGACTTTAGGAATATGCAATAACAGTAAAAGTGTTGGGAGTGAAGTTGAAATGTTTCTGAGTGCATTAAAAGGAAATATTGAAGCTTGTCGTGTGGGATTAATTTTATCTTCCACTCTTCGGCCCAATTTTTAAATAAAAACTACATTTTATACAGATTGTTTTTTTTTTTTTTGAAATTCCATACGCAAGATATTTGTGACTTCTTGTGTGCGTAGCATTTATTTTCGCGTGGGTAGTTAAATTTAAGTATTTTGCTTGTTTTACTTGCTTCTGTTTATGTCATATTCCTTATAGTTTCGTAAATGTTGATTAGTATATTATTTACTCAACTTAAAAATTTTCAGTCAATTAATGTGCTGATTTTATGTTGTTTTTTTTTTTTTTTTTTTTTTTTTTTTTTTTGTAAAGTTGAGGCAATACTGCTGAAAATGCTTAGGCTCGCAACGGTCCATTTCGGAACTTAAGGTTCCGTAGCTACGTTTCATTTTCCGTACGCTGGTCCTCAAAAAGGTTAAAATTGATTGTCAAGTTTCTCTGAAAAGCAGATTACGTATTCTGTTTTCAAATCATCCGAGATGCTCGATAACCGAGCATACCACAACAAACAACATATTATACAAGAGAGAGCGCGGGAGAGGGGGGTAAATGGCGCAGACCGCGCCATTGAAGTTTTGAAGAGGAGAGGGTAACTTAAGCGGGCTTTAATTTATTTTAGGGGGGTTCAATGTCGCATTTGAAGGATGAGTGTCATCGCCATGGGGGGGGGGGGCACCACTGCATTATAAACACCTTGCGTTTAAACATTTCATAAACGTTTTAACATAGCTGCCACAGCGTTAACAATCGCTTTAAAACGTTTACTCAACGAAGTGTGCTCTCTGAGTAACCCCATTCTAAAAAAAGCAGAAGCAATTATTAACCTTATAGAATGACAGGGGTGACACATTTGAGAAGCAATTATTTGATTTTAAAACCTTATAGAATGACAGGGGTGTCCGTCCGTCCCTGTGAGCAATGGCGCGCTTTTTATGACAATCCCCCCTCCCCCAAGAAACGATAATCCGAAAAAGGGCTAAGACTACATTAAATTTTCAATTACACGGTTTGTACCATACCGGTCAAGGGCGCCCATATGCAAAATTTTAAGGGGGGGGGGCTCAGATATTTTCCCCATGGTTTAATAGGATATTTTCCCCATAGAAACCGACTTCAGTACAGATTAGTGTTATTAAAATTTGACATTTTTAATAACTTATTGATTAATTGCTGGAGAAGAAATGATTTTACATTTTCGCAAAAAAAAAAGTACGAAAAGCAAGGTTGTCCTAATTTCAAAGAAGGGGGAGGGGGCTTGAGCCCCCACTTGCCCCCCCCCCTATATGGAAGCCCTTGATACCGGTTTAATATATTTTTAAGTTTAACAACTCTCAATTTTAAACCTGCTAGTGTCGCTCAACGACTTGCCCATATTATCATTATCCCTCACTTTTTAATAAAAATTGTACATACGTACGTATTTAATCTTAATAACTATCAAGTTCAAAACAATATGGAAAGCGTTTCTCTATCCTTTGTTTCAAAATTTCACCACCGGATCTCACCAGGGGCGGATACAGAAAACCATTTGAAGGGGGATGGGGGTCATGCTGAAGAAAGCCCTCCCCCATGAACGAAATTCCCGTTTTAAGTACGAAAAAATTCTGAAACTTTTTGGGGGTCAATAAAATGCCCCAAATCGGTCAGGAATAAGGCACATAGTTATGGATAAACGTTGCAAATTAATTTCATAAGCAATAAAACAAAGTAGTTGTTCAAATATTTTCTTTGAAAAATAATTGATGTATTGAAAAGATAAGGTACTGTCATCGTTTCCATTTTATGCATAAATTATTTGAACACAATGTGTACGGATACTATTCTCGAGAAATCAGGGGGAGGGGATCATGACCCCCACGACCCTCCACTGTATCCGCCACTCACACAACACATGCCCCTCCATAAATCCGCTCATATGATAACTAACAATTTTCGTTCTAAAAATATCGTTCGATTATTAAGGAATCTCACAATTATCGAAAATTCGAAGCCAAACATTCAACTATTACCCCATTCGAATAAAGCAAGAGAAAAGCAATCATTCGATTTTAAAAATCATTCCAAATCTATCCATTCCAAGAGCAAAGATCACCATCTATGAAGCTCTTCCCCCAAGAGCAATACCCCCAAAAGAGACAAAATCCCCTAAAAATTACAATCCCGCAGTTTACGTCAAAACTCCCCCCCCCCCACCTCCCCTCGTATTTGCACCCATAGGAATGAATTACACGAGAAGTTAACCACTTGTTTTATTAAGAAATAACTAAGTACCTTTGTGCCGAGAAGTAACATGAAATAACAAACGTTTTGTATCCCAAATGTACAGAGTACTGCAGAAACGTGTTTTGGAGTTTTAAAGTACCCTTTTTTCAACAAAATAGTAAGCTTTTACATATAGGGGGCCATTCCTTTGTTACGTATGGATGATTTTGTCCATTTTTGACCCTTTCCCCCCATGTAAGGGTACGTAAGGTTTTCCAAACCCCTCCCCGTGTTCTTACGTAAGATTTCATTTCGTTTTTCGAAATAATGAAATAACTAATCTAATATCACTGGAATCGAAATTTAATTCACTATTATTAAATTAAACCTTTTTGTGTGAAGCAATATTTACTAAAAAGTTGGAATCTAGACTGAATGTGTTTTCGACATTTTTTTGTATATGATGCGATAGTAGTTAAAAATAAAACATGCCATACAATAGTGCAATTCTTTTATTATGTTTTACATAATTAATTCTTCGTAAAACAAATAAAAAAGTCATCCTAATACGTTTTCATTTTCCAGACGCAAATGAAACATCGGCTTGGAAAATACTGCGTAAGAATGCGTTTGCACCCCTCCCCCCCTCAAAGTATGTAGACATTTTTCCAACCCCACCCCCTTACGTAATTAATGAATGGTTCGTAAAGACATCCAGTAATGTCCTTACATCCACAATCTCACTATTTTGCGTTGAAAAAAGGGTTCCTTGAAACCTCGAAACACGTGTCTGCAGTGATCTGTATATTTGGGCTCTAAAACGTTTGTTATTGCCTATTACACTTGTATCATTACCCAATCGTATAGTTGAAGGTGAACGTAAGGGGGAAGACGTCCCCTCAGGTTTTCAACTTTAGTATTCCCCCTTTTTACCTGAACTATAATTTTAATGGCTCTCAAGTTAGAACCTTATAAGCGCCTCCAACCTTTACTTCCACCACCGGGACACATGACACATGTCTCCCACAGACCCGTCCATGTGTTCATTCATTAACACCTTTCGCTCAAAACATATCATTAGACTACCAAGCATCCCCAAAGAATCATTTGATAATGAAGCATTCAACAGTATACATTCAATTATAACACTATTCGAATGAAACATTAGAAAGGCAATTATTTGATTGTAATACCATTTAGATCGCAAGGGTATCTATTCCTCAAGTGTGCTGGCACACTTTTTAAAATTAGGGATCCTCTTTCCCCCTCAAGAAGGACACTCCATAAAAAAGTCTAACGTCCATTAGGAATTTCAATGGCGCAGTCTGCGCAATGACCCACCTCCCCTGTGGGCTCCTCAGCGCAGCCCGTCTTTCTGGGGGAAGGGTTAAAAGGTTTCAATGCAAATTTTTTCGGAAGACAGAAAAAAACCATGCTCATTCATAAGTAAAATCATTAACTTTGACCGCCTAAATGACGTATCCGCCCCTGTAACTAAAACACTTCAGAAGCAAGGGTGCCCACCCGCCCTGAGGTCAAGCCCCCCACCCTCAATATCGCAGAGACCTCCACCCAACAAATGAGAAAAATACCCCTTAAAACACCCCCCCCCCCAAATGTCAATAGCACAGTCTGCGCCATGACCCCCCCCCCTCCATAGGTGGGCACTCTTGTCAGAAGTCAACTATATTGAGAGGTTCATTCGATTATCAAATCGATCGAAGATTACACTGCTCGAGTGATTGACATCTCGAGAACTTAATATCTCGAGAACTCAACATCTCGAGAACTCAACATCTCGAGAACTCAACATCTCGAGAACTCAACATCTCGAGAAGTTCAAAGCGAGAACTCGAGCAGTTGATCGCTCGAGTTCTCAGAAAGTGATAATCGAGAACTCGAGAAGTTCATCGCTCGAGAACTCGAAAAGTGATAATCGAGAACTCGAGAAGTTCATCGCTCGAGAACTCGAAAAGTGATAATCGAGTACTCGAGAAGTTCATCGCTCGAGAACTCGAGAAGTGATAATCGAGAACTCGTGGTAATCGAGTTCTCGAATGATCTTGGATAATCGAGTGATTCGATTATGAGAACTCGATTATGCCCATCACTAATGGCTACAAACCTTAAATTTTAAAATTTCTAACAAATGGTCGAGGGATAAGAATGCCAAAATTTGTCAAAGTCAGTTCCTTGCCACATCCTGCATTAAAAATAAAAATCATGGTTCTCACATTTGTAACATATTATTTGAAATAAATTTTTGTGACTCACATGTTTCATATCTTGCTATATATTCAATCTCGAATTCAGTATTTTGGAAATTCTTTTGTATTGATTGCTTTTATCCTACTTCTATTGCATATTGTCAATCTGTTTAGCTTGAAAAAAAAAATGATACACTTCCTCTATTCCTTTTCGTTTTCTGCACTACTTATAATTTAAAAAAGGTTGTTGTAATGAGAAATCTATAGTTTATTTTTTCTTTCAAACTTAAAATGGCTGTTTCTTAGAAAGTTTGAACAATACTGTACAACTGTATAATCTAGTTATCAATTTCTATGTCTGTCCCATTAATCTTAATAAGGCTTCAAAATGCAGAATTTTATGTCCATTTTACCAAATTTCCTCCGGGGGAGAAACCCCCGGGACCCCTAAAATCGAGATATTCAATTTCCCACTTAAAAGGGAGCCCATTGTCACTCTCTTAATACCAGCCCCTTCTCTTAAGGTCAATACAAAAAGGGCAGCATTAAACACACATTGATGAAAACAACACACAAAAAACTAAAGCATGGACATGCATCACAGACAACAGAAAAAAACATGGGGGTGGGGGTTATAAAAATGTCGCTCAAAAAAAAAAGAAAAAAAAAATCCTGCCCCCCCCCAGGAACTCAGTCCTAAATCCGCCTATGACAAGACAATATGGAACTTAGAGCCGCGATTTATTGTATGTTTCACTTCGAGAAAAAAAAAAAAAAAAAACGTTAAGCATTAAATTTCTCCGAAAAATCTCATAAAGTACATTTTCCTACCAAAATGAAATGAAACCGCTAATGAATAAATTGGCAATAAATTTCATGGTAGAAAAAAATGTAACGAATTAATTGCAACATCTAGTGAGTGGTAGAATAAACATAATCAGGCCCGGATCTGCTTACCCGCAGACCCGGCAGTGCGGAGGGAGGGGAGGGGGCACGTTCTTAAAGGGCACTAACGGCCCAAGAAATTGAGAAAAAATTAAAAAAACTTGCACTATGACTTTTTAACGTTCCAAATATACACTGCTGATCTCTGGGGCCCTGGGGCTGGTCTCCTGAACATAATATGCAAGAAAAATCTGAAAAATGTTGGGGAAAACAGCAAAACACAATTACAAAATATGTGTAAAATTAAAAAAGAAAAATTAATTTGAATTTTGACAGCTTGAATTCAAATTATGTTTTTTCGCAATCACGAGTGTGTGTATGTAGGCGTGTGTGATTGTGTGTGGGGGGTATGTGTATTTGCGTATAGGGTATGTGAATGTGTGGGCATATGTGTTTGTATCTGTGTACAGGCATGAATGTGTGGGTAGTTGTGTGCATGTGTGTGTGTATGTTTTTGTGCGTGTGTATGTGCAGGTGTCTATATGTATGCGTGTGTGTATGTGTATGTGTGTGTAGGCGTATGTGTGTGTGTAGGGGGTATGTGTATGTGTGTGTAGGCACGTGTATGTGTGTGTAGGCGTCTGTGTTTGTGTCTGTGTGCTGGCATAAGTGTGTGGGTGGTTGTGTGTATGAATGTGTGTGTGGGGGGGTATGTGTATGTGTGTAGGCATATGTGTTTGTGTGCATAGGCATGAGTGTGTGGGCAGTTGTGTATATGTGTGTATGTATGTTTTTGTGTGTGTGTATGTGTAGGTATTTGTATGTATCCGTGTGTATGTGTATATGTGTTTGTGTGTGCATCTAGTTGTGTATGTATGCGCGTGTGTGTAGGACATGGATGCAACCTGGAGACGGCTTTCGCTATAGGAGCAGCATCGTGAGGAGCCGATCGACGGTGATGGTGCGGAGGGTGACGGTGGGAAAATAAAATGATAGGACGCCAAAAACAGTCAAGTGAAAGCAATAAACAATCGTGATTGCTCAACAAGAAATGGAAACGCAAAGACAAGTAAAGATAATTTTAAAAGAGAGAACAATAACACCTGCACAACTAAAACCAAAGGAGTTCAAAGAAAAAGGAAGAAAAAGAAACTAATTATAAGCCAAAATGCAGAAAAATACCGAATGGGTGTCTTATATTACTATGAGATATATGGATATATCGTAGGAAAGAACAGCTCTATTTTTATTCAATGATAGACAAATGTTAACGAAATTTTTCATGGCAGTATATACAATATCTTTTGTAGTAGGAGGTTGAGAAATCACCGAGCTAATATCCCGGAATAGAGTCTTTCAATGGTCTACGGAAGTTGTTCATATAGATTGAATTGGATCATATTGCTGTCTACCCAGAGCAAAGTATCAAATTGTGGATAATTCTGAGTGTAACTGCTACTGACAACATTTATAGATGCTGAAAGCTCCGTATTTGCTTTGAAGTGAAGAATTTTTGGAGACACGAAAGCTGTCAAATCACACTCATACTGCTCAGTTTTGGGTTTCAATTTAACGAGATTTATTTCGTTCTCAATTGTGTTTTTCTCTTGATATATAACTAGGAATTTCAATACCGGTATACCAAATGCCGGTATTTCGAGCAATTTTGCAGTTTTGTAATACTGGTATTTGCTGAGGTAAAATACCGGTATTTTTGGCATTAGCTGAAAATAATAAATAATTTCAATTTAAGAGTTTTCAATTTATCTTATTAAATATCTACTTATATTTTAAATGTACCTTTCTTTTACCATGATACAGAACAAAAATCAATCTATTGTTGCAAAAATTTGGCTTCAAAAGCATGAACTAATAGAATATCATTAAACAAAAATAGCGGAAAGATTGCAAAATGATAATAATGTCATTATCATTACTAAATGGTGAGATGAATCGCTTTTTCGTGCGCTTTTGTACACCATGTTTCTACTCTTTCCATTTCCCTGATCAACCCGTTCCCTTCTGTGAAGGTTAATTTCTGGTGTAATTTTGACTGCATTAGTCCCATGAGTAATTTATTCCAACCAACAATTGCATCAATTGCAGTAATACTTCTCAATTTCCTTTTTTAATTATTTACCTCAACTGTACTAAATTTTGACAAAAACTTTTTCATGATAGCATAACAATTGGCAATTTATTGTCACCAGTATTGATTTGTTGTCCAAGTCTCGATGTTTGGCTTAAAATTGACAAGATAATACTTAGAAGTTATATAGTGCCTTGAAAATTTGCAGAGGTAAAGCATATTCAATTGAAACATTTTTCCAGATATTTACATAATTATAATTGGGTTGTTTCCCATTTGTCAAAAATATTTTTTTTCTGAGAGTGCATGGTGGAAAACATGGGGTAAGTTACTTCATTTTTTCCTGATTTTGACTTATTTTCTCTCTTTTTTATCATCATTATTATTACTAAATAGGAGTACCCGCACGGCTCTGCTCGTGCTATAAAATTAAATAAAAAAACTCTAAGAGCAAGTGTAAATTTCCCTTTCCACTCTGAAATAAAAAGGAAGATTCTGTGTCGTTAGTTAAAATGTGCACACATAATTTTGGCTAAGCTCCAAACATAGTCCAGAAACTAATTTTAAGAAATATCCTGATATAAAGATTACACCTGTCCGTCAAAATTCTCTCGAAATAATTTTTTTTCATTAATTCATTGGAATGATTTTGTAAATTATATCACTCACTATGCCTCAATCACTATGCTTTGGGGGCCTTCGTGGCTTTGTGGTAGAAACTTCGCTTCAAATGCCGGTAAACGTGGGTCAGATAACCCCGGATGCTCTGAGTGGTGCATTTCCTTTCTTTACGCTGAAAATCTTTCTCATGTTGTCTATGTGTGAATAAATAAAAAAGTCCAAAATCTCAAGCCAATGGCCCTCAATCATTCCATGGTTATTAACCATGGACACGTAAGCAACAACAGTAGTGTCATATAAGTTAAAGGCAGCAATTTTTAACTTAATTAAAAATATGGTCTCTTTTATAGCAATGAATGGACTTTAAAAGCCACTCCACAGCAGTTATTCCGTCAAAACGCATAAACTTGAATTTGTCAACCTAGTGCATGAAAAATTATTTAAATTAACAGTTTCTCATTGGTACTTCTCTATCACGAAAGTATTCGTCTGTTAAAAGATTGAATCAATAGACAATTTCACAAAAATATCGTTTTGTTCTAAGAAGTCCAAAAACTTGTTTCAGAAACGTGTCATTTCATCACGGAGCAGAAAATAGCACAAGCATTGAGAAAAATGGAGAAGAATTTTTTTTTCTGTCTCGTTTTTCATGTTTCAACAATGAAGTGCAGAGAAAAAAAAAGTCAGCTGAAATGAAAATAATTTCACTGTAATCGCTTAAACCTTAAAAAAAAAAATAAATAAATAAATAAAAATAACAAAATTGTTTTTTCGTTACACATGAAGTTGCTCTGAATTAAAAGGCATTATTTTCTCTATTGTAATTAAAATAGCAGGGCTGTGGACATTACCGTACGCTGTGGATCGCTGCAAAATAAAATCCCAGCAAAACATAAATGTGAAAAGGAGTCAAGTTCGATCAAAATGAGGCCCTGGGTAGACGGTGTCACCGATAAAATAGTTCAGATCGAAACGGGTACCAAGTTCCACAGCTGTTCCTCATAGAAAAGTTGGATTGTCCCATGTTTTTCAATTTATTCAGAAAACAATTTTTTTATTTTCTTTGATTCCAGATTTTAAACTTGCTGCAAGCTTTGGTCGTCAATGAACAATTTCCAAAATATGTGCTCATTTCAATTATACAGTAACTTTCCAAGTTTAAATCCGGGATCAAAGAAAGTAAAAAATTGTTTTCAAAATGAATTGAAGAACACGGGGCAGTCCAATTTCCATGAAGAACTGCTACGGAACTTGTTATCTGTTGAGATCTGAATCTTGTCGGTGACACCTTCTACCCAGAACCTCATTTCGATCGAACTTGGCTACTTTTCACATTGATATTTTGTTTTGATATCATTAAGTTTTGAAATCTAAATCATAGTAATGTTCTTCTTTAGAATTAAATGTAAAAGCGCGTAAAAATACAACTTCCATCTTTTTGCTTTTACACGATGCACTGGTTTCTTTTCATTAGTAATTTCGAAGATATTTCGATAACTGGGGGTTTGGCGCAATCGTCAGTTATGGGCTATAATCGTTTGCTTTTGTCACTATCAACAAGGCTATGGCCGAAGTACATTAGCTCTTAGTCTTTGGCGTCCACAATTTTGGCGACAATTGCTAAAATTGCTAAGACTCCCAGTTTTTCAACTCTTCCCGCAAATTCTACACTGTCCGGGGGAATTATCATAACATAGATCGTAAAATATGCAGAATTGGAGAAAACATTTCCCCATCCGATAACGTTTCATCACGTGTGACGTCACACAATGAAATTATTTCGTTTAAAAATCAGACATTTAAATTAAAAAAAAATAAACATTAAATATTGCGAAAATACAATTATTATTATTATTTTTTGCTTATTCTACCAATTTGTGACTAAAACTAGTACTTTGACTAAAGGAAACATCCTCATTGTAAAGAATTTTGGAAAGAAAGTGAAAACGAATAACAGAAATAACAAGATCCAATTCAGTCTTCAATTTCAAACCAAAGGACTAATAAAAAGCAAGCACAAACCTCTCCTACTCAAGAGAAAATGATGTTAGTATTTTAAAAGTATCGTCTTTCGGAAAGAAATTACATCCAGCTATACATTAAAAAAAAATAATAGTAATGTTCACAATACAAAAGATACGTACATACAACGATTTATCAAAAAAATAACACGCAAGAGACGGAATTACTTGAAGATGAAGGACTTGTGTACAATTAGAGAAGGTGTGTATCGCGTATTGTTAATAGTACCACCGACCTACATGAATTCAGAAAGATTATTTTCAACAGTAGGAAAGTTGAGCACTAAAATGATGTTCCAGGCTTAGAGACAATTCAATAGATGCATTATGTTTTTCACTATCATCTTTTTTTTATATGGCAACTAGAGGACCCGTCAGACGTTATTCTGTTCAAACTTTGTAAATTGAAAAGTTAAAAAATTTCTATAAACTATCAAGTGTTTGAACCGTTTTGTTGAAAAAATAAGTAAAAAGAAAATGTTTTAAGCTGCTTGTTGTCAGAATGCGTATATTTATTACAACTTGATGCATCTAATGCCCACTGAGCAGTTAGTTGTTTTATTAACTATTTTTTCTCCCGTACTTGATGGTTTGTTCCTTCAACCACACTCAGATAAAAAGCGTCCTCAGACAGGGTCGGACTGGGAATAAAATTCGGTTCGGGCATCCAGAAAAGACCGGCGCTTCTCCAATAAAAAAAACCCTCCTATTCATTGATTAAATATTTAATTAATATTCAAAGACATAAATTATAAAAATATTTAATTTATTTTAAACTGCATAACTAATCAATTATCAAAACTAAATATCCAAATATTGATTTAAATAATTTTATTTAAAAAAAATGATTTTTTAAAATCACCGTGGCAGCAGCAAGTGTTCAACATATACCTGGTACATGGCGCAACCAGAAATAAGGTTTTTTTTTTGGAGGGGAGGGGGTGGGAGGAGCACATTGAAAGAAATCTGATCTGAAAATCTGAGAGGAGAGTGGGGGGGGGGGGGAGGTTCAGGGGTTCTCCCCTGTAAAATTCTTCAAGTTTGTAGTCTTAAATACGCAGTTTTAGACTTTCATTGCTGATATTTGGTGAGGGGGGGGGTTACAGCGATCTCAGCGGAAATTTCTGGAGATTGAAGCCTTAAAAACGCGATTATAGGCCATATTTATTGACGTTAGGGTAAGTGATGGAACTCGGGGATTGTCCGGATCGATTTCATTTTAATAGTTCGAAATCAATTCCTCCTCCCCCTGCAAGTTTTCGAACTAGAACTTAAAAAATTTCCATTGTAGACAATCTTTGAAGATTTTACGGAAAGAAGGTTCTGGTGCTCTGTTCAAGAAATTTTTTCAAAATTTTGGTCCTGAAAACTAAAGCAATGATTCATATTCAGGAGCTATTCCACTTCATTTTTTTTTTTTTTTTTTGCGAGTATGGTTTAAAAAACCTAATTGTGTATAATATTAGAGAAAGGCGGTATAGGTACACTTGCCCCGATATTTTCTGAAATTCAAGTTTTGAAATCACGATGTAAGACCATATTTTGTAATAGTAATAAAAATAAATGAGTAAAGAATGTTCAATGTTTCCAAATTGGAAATTAATACCAGCCCAAGAAAAGTTAAATAAAAAGCATGTTAAATGTTCCAGTGGCGTAACCGGAAATTAATTTTAAGGGTTGCAGCTCTGTCAACCCACCCGAGTACGCCACTTCGCCACTGCACCCAACTGTGTAATAAATATAAACAGCGATAATATTTTTGCGAAGCGTTAGTGAACGGATCCTTTTTACAACACCAACAAGAAAAATCGATCGCTAACAAACCTTAACAAAGCATTCTGTTAACAAGATAGTTACAATACATCAATTAATATATTTATATGTATATACCATTCTTTTCACTTACATTTCAAAGTCTTTCCAAGCAATTGTTGTATTAAATTTAAATACACTTCTTAAAAACACATTTGATGGGAAAAATTTACGAAAGCAAACACACGCATATTGTCCTCGTCATTTGTGTCAAAGAGTTAAAATGAAACATTTTGGGCGGACACTGGAAATCTCAAAACACTGCGTACTGCAGAAGGGCCCTGAGCAATAATTCAATAAAACTCATGGGAAATCTTCCGCCATAGACTAAGCGGGGCCTCGAAGCACTTTCGGAAACAAAATCCAGGGCCGTGTCCAAGGGGAGGGTTTTAGGGGTTAAACCCCTCCCATTGGGGAACAAATTAATAAGCCAAATTAAGGAAATGTGTATTTGTTTTTTTTTAAACCCAAATGTGAAAGTTAGTGTGCAGTGATATTGAAAAAAAAAGAAATAAAACTTTAAATCTGAAGTTATATGCAATTTACAACTGTGAGAGCTTTATCAACTAGAATAATACTTCGGAAAAACTATGGAGGATGAACCACAGAATGATTTGTCAATACCAAGCATTATGAACTTGTTACATGTTGCAGCAATGAAGATGCGTTGATTGTGTTTGGTAATGTAATTTGCATCTGCAATAAGCTTTTTCTTGTCTAGTATATTAAGCACAAGCAAAAATACCCGGCGTTGCCTGGGTCAGTAATAATTGTTAGAAAAAATCGTTACTTGCTTTTGTTTTCTGTTTTAAGTGAAAGAATTTAAAACACATCTTTTTGACGTGATTAAAAATCGAGTTTCTTCCTTACCCATAAAACTAAAATAGCAATAAGTATAAAGAACAAAGTAGTATTGATTTAGAAACGAAAGCACTATATTTAAGCATATACAAATTTAAAAAACATGAAATTAATCTTCTCATATTTAAAAAGATTAATCTGTTGATACTTTTTTTTTAACATGGAGTCTAAAACCTTCTCTGTATGGCTAATGAAGTACGAAGTGATTAAAAAAAAAGTAGCTGCGCTCGTAATCCCCTTATACTTGCTTAGTTATTTCGGGAAATTTCAATCATTGTGACTCTTGGTGCGATTTTACCGAATTTGCGAAAGTCGTTTCGGGGTACCTTCGATGATGCTCTCCCATTCTTTCCTTACTTTGTAAAACGATATGATATTAATTTTCGTTACAGAGATATCGTCGCCAGATGCTGAGATATTTTTGGTCACCATAAAATGGCGCTAAACAGTTTCATCCGAAATGTTACCAAAATAAGTAATACAATTTGGTGATTGGTTGAAATTGTGTGCTAGGAATGAAGCTTTTTCTTGGAGACCACTGTTTGGAGCATGTAAAAAATGTTAAGAAACTACTTAAAATGCAGATCTGTACACAAAAAATAACTACAGATTCGTTGTTACCAGCCAGAAATATAGTACAAGAAACAAATATTTTCATCTAAACTTTGAAGGGCAGTTTTCCTGTTATGCACTCTGATCGGCTACCAGATCTATCTACTCTTTTGTTTCTTAAGTTTTACTCCCACTATCTTTATGGAAAACATCTTATATATATATATATATATATATATATATATATATATATATATATATATATATATATATATATATATATATATATATATATATATATATATATATATATATATATATATATATATATATATATATATATATATATATATATATATATATATATATATATATATATATATATATATATATATATATATATATATATATATACACTGACTACCAATGAGTATTTGGACATCTGTGATAGAAAAGAAAAACTAACTTTATTCAAAATCAATAGTTGGTAGAGCCTCAACGAGAGGCAATTACAGCGTTAACCCTCCGGGGCATACTTTCAACAAGTCTTTGTATGACAGCTAGTGGTATTTTCTTCCACTCAGCTTGGAGAAGGCATAGAAGTTCCTTCACCGATTTTGCACGGGGAGTGCATCCCTGAATTCGGCGATGCAACTCGTCCCAGAGGTTCTCGATAGGGTTCAGGTCTGGGCTCTGGGCAGGCCAGTCCATTCGATGAACTCCATTGGCACCATACCAAGCTTTGGTTAACGTCGAAACATGACAACTGGCATTGTCGTCCTGAAAGTAACAGGGATCCAACCCGTAAAACTGCCACAACGTAGGAAGCACATTGTCATCCAAAATAGTGCAGTAGGCATCGGAGTTGAGCTTACCATGAATGGGGACCAAGGGTCCCAGCTCATACCAAGAGAAACACCCCCAGACCATAATTCCACCTCCGCCGAACTTGACTGTTGGCACAATGCATTCTGGCAGGAGACGTTCTCCAGGTAGACGCCAGACCCAGACCCTGCCATCCGAACGGTAAAGGGTGAACCTTGATTCGTCACTCCAAAGAACTTGTTTCCACTGATCTACGGTCCAATTTCGATGTGCTTTGCACCACATTAACCGAGCAGTGCGGTTAGACTTTGTGATCAAAGGCTTACGGGCAGCAGCACGACCATGAAAACCAAGCAGATGTGCTTCCTTACGGATGGTATTATATGAAACAACTAGCAAAAATACCCGGCGTTGCCTGGGTCAGTAATAATTATTAGAAAAAATCGTTACTTGCTTTTGTTTTCTGTTTTAAGTGAAAGAATTTAAAACACATCTTTTTGACGTGATTAAAAATCGAGTTTCTTCCTTACCCATAAAACTAAAATAGCAATAAGTATAAAGAACAAAGTAATATTGATTTAGAAACGAAAGCACTATATTTAAGCATATACAAATTTAAAAAACATGAAATTAATCTTCTCATATTTAAAAAGATTAATCTGTTGATACTTTTTTTTTTAACATGGAGTCTAAAACCTTCTCTGTATGGCTAATGAAGTACGAAGTGATTAAAAAAAAGTAGCTGCGCTCGTAATCCCCTTATACTTGCTTTAGTTATTTCGGGAAATTTCAATCATTGTGGCTCTTGGTGCGATTTTACCGAATTTGCGAAAGTCGTTTCGGGGTACCTTCGATGATGCTCCCTCATTCTTTCCTTACTTTGTAAAACGATATGATATTAATTTTCGTTACAAAGATATCGTCGCTAGATGCTGAGATATTTTTGGTCACCATAAAATGGCGCTAAACAGTTTCATCCGAAATGTTACCAAAAAAAGAAATACAATTTGGTGATTGTTTGAAATTGTGCAAAAAGGAAAATTAATGGAAGTTTTTGTGCTGTTTATGGATTTGCCTAATTTAGTTGCTGGATTATTTAACACAGTAAAAAATGTCTTTTGAAAATTCTTTGATTGGCGATATTTTGTTTACATGGTGAAAGCTGAGAAACATTATGACGTAGTCTTCGGCTTCAAAAACAGCAACGTTGAAAAAACTGCCAATTGCATCAGCTACGGAAATCTTTCTGCAAAAATTTTGGCTATCTGCTGGTTGTTTGGATAATGAGTAAGTGTTCAATCAGCATAAATAATAATAAAAACCATTAATTACATTAAAGTTCCGTTTAAATGGAAAATCATCTGCCAAATCATGTATTATTTGCCAATCTTGTGCAAAAATCTTACTTCAAGATTTGACTTGAGAAAAGCCTTGAACAATCACGAAAAGCAAAGAAAGTCAACAATACAACAATTGTCGCTATCGACAGGGAGTTGAGATGATACACTAAATACTGTATTGAGTTGAGGAAAGCCTTCGAACATGGATCTAAAAAGCTCATAACTCGTATTTTATTCTACTTAGAAATTTCGAACAGGTGCCATCTTCAGCAGAAAAATCAGAGCTTTCGATGGACATATAATGTAAATATGTGCAAGTATTTTTTCATCCCAATATTAGAGAATTTATACATAAATTGTGTTTTATTGCCCCCCTAAGGGGGTTTTGCCCCCATAACGGGACGAAAACTACCCTATGTGTTATCCTGATGCATAAGCTATATTATTGTAAAGTTTCATCAAAATCCGTTCAGTAGTTTTTGCGTGAAAGAGTAACAAACATCCATACATCCATACATCCATACATCCATACAGACAAACTTTCGCATATATAATATTAGTAAGATTACTTCAGAATATGAAGCCTGATATACATGCTGCATTATAAAAGAACTTGTGAAAAGCTTTTTAAACATTTTTATTGCATATACTGCATAGTAAACAAATTTGAATAGAAAGAAACAAACAAGGTTTTTTTTAAGTTTGAATTAAAAAAAAAGCTGTAAAATGATGGAGTACTGCTGTCACTTTCTCAGGAAGAATTATCCTTCAAGTGTGGAAAGGGGAGGGGGAGCAGTCTTTACACGTGTATAAATGTCATACTGGGATCGGCAATTTAACGTATAACTAAAGTTTGTAAAGGATTGAAGTCCCTGCCGCCCAGTTAAGGATGTACTAGTTTTAAAACCCCTCCCTATATGAAAATCTGGACACGGGCCTGACAAAATCGGTAAGATTTTCCATGAGAATTGACAGTTGAGTACTGCACATTGCATTACATCTTTATCAGCTAAAGAGGGACAATTTTCCCCTGCTGATGAATAATAAAAAAAAAAAACAGATGTGGCTCATTTGCTTGGGGTGTGAAGGGAAGTGAAATCCTCTGCCCTAGGCCATCTCTACTTCGTCCCGTCTTTTCCTACAATAGTCACTGGGAAAAATTAGGATAGGAAGTGGCAACTATCCCCCATGCCCCATGGGGTTTTAAAAGGAAATGAAATTACGTTAAGTCTAAAGATAGTTTTTTTTTCTCTTTTGATTTCTTCTATTGCAAGCAGAAAAATCCTTCATTTCTCAACTGACAAAAATACAATAAAATTTTCCGTAAGAAAAAAGACGACAGTCGACCGGCGCCTTTCGGAGCGGCGCACCGGGCATTTGCCCAAATGCCCACATAGCCAGTCCGACCCTGTCCTCAGATATTAAGTGTAAAAAACTAACTACCCATCTGGAACAAACGGGAAATCCCGCTGCAACAACTCCCATATGAAAAAGAATAAAACAATCGAAAGGATATCGTTTAAGAAAATGATAAAAGTAAAAACATTTCTCTGTATAAGCGAAAATCACTCATCCCTCCCCCCTCCCGATGTAAAATAAACATATTCTTCCACTAAAATGACTAAAAACCTTTAAAAACGAAAAACAATTCTTTGCAATTTGAAATATTTCGCCAAATAAACGTGAAATACAATAAATTACATTAACAGTAGATTTAAAATGTAAACAAATGATCACGCTCCTCTATTGTTTATAGCCAAAGTCCACTACTTTACTGTAATCCAGCCGATCAGTGAGAGAAGCCAACTTCGACCGATTAGCAGTCCGATCTTTTGAAAGAAAACTTTTAAAACTTCATATATGGGTCATTCTCACAAAAAGGTGACTTTTACAGTCCCTTAATAATAAATAATAAAAACTTCAGTATATTCCTTAATATTTTTTTCATGTGTTTTAGTTAAGTTTTGAACTAATTAATTTTATGCATGACAATTAAATAAATTTAATATTTCAGTTTTATTTTTTAATAAATATTGCTTTAAAATCCCCTCCGTGGACGTCCCTAAGTCTGTGAGACAAAGCAATTTGTAATTGGTCTCAAACTGTTTAAATTGGTTTTAAATATCTTTGATTGTATTAACTAGCTAAGAGTTCTAAGAATAAAATTAAAAAAATAAATAAATTGTATTTATAAAGAAAATGACTCATAAACTTTGTCCCTAAGATTGAAGTCTCCCTCCGTGGACACTTAAAATAACTTAATAAATACATAATAGAGGGCAGCAAAAGTCAAGTCCATATAAGGTAAATGGTAGGATACTTAGCCATTTTGTTTTCTAGTGATCAACTTTAAGTTCTCTTGTACACGTGTTGGATTGTTGTGTCTAAATCTGGTTTGGCAAAGTTCTTAGTGGTCATTCTCCGTGGTCATCATACAAAAGGTAAAATAAAACTGTTTTGTATTTGAAACATCATTTTTAGATAGCAAAAGTAGTATATTTGATAAAAAGAAGCATTCCATTTTTTTAACTTTAAAATCAAAACTCTGAAAAATTCTAAAGCTTACTTTTGTCTCCTCCGTGGACTTTCCCTCCGTGGACGTGGCATGTCCACGGAGGAGATGACGTGGCCTTAGACAAAGCCTTAGAAAAAATCATAATAAATTTCAGTTTGCTAAACAAAATATAGGGCAATTTTGTTTTGTATTTTTTATAGAAAAGAAATTACATTCGACTCTTAAAGAAGTTCATTTTGTCAGTTTTTCTGTTAAATGTTTTATATATACTATATATATATATATATATATATATATATATATATATATATATATATATATATATATATATATATATATATATTAGGGTGGTCCTTATTTTTGAAGTTGTAGATATTTTATACGACGCCCCCTCAATTTGTTCCATTATACAAATAAATGATCCATGCAAAATTTTAAGTCAATCCATGAATATTAACACGTGCCCCTAGGGCCCCCTTTTTTGAGTTTTGAAGAAAAAATTGCGGATTTTCTCATTTTTATGTAAAAATATTCCTAGGTTTCATATTTAAAGTAATTTTGAACATCAGTAGATGTTGCTACTTCCAGACTAACCATTCTCTCACTTTCATTCTGTAAAATTTTACATATTACATAGGGTACAAGTACACCAATGGCGTTGGGACAGGCATACCGTTATTCGCGCTCGTTTCAATCCAAGCGACAGGGGAACATTTCTTTCCACCAAGATGGACACAAGGGATTCTAAAGGCCATTAATGAATGGCCTAGGTTATTATGAATGATTTTTGACAACAACAAATTGCCTCCTCCAGGCTTTGGGTGTGTTGATTTAGAAAATTTTCTGTGTGTGTAATAGGTGTGGCAAATAGGGTCACTAGGTTTCCATGCTATAAATATAAGTAATGACAATTATATTTTAATTCGCTGTTCTTTAGTTATATACTTAAATGTTTATACATTCTTATAATTTAAATTTTGAAAAATCCTCGATTACCCTACCATAAAAATAAACTCTATTTTCCATATCTAAAATATAAATTTAAAAAAATTCCAGATCGGAATAATGTAAAAATCTATACTTTAAACTGTCTTCTATTTCAGTACATAGTCCTTTATTATCATCAAATTCCCCTTGCATTTCACAAGATTTAGAAACCGAAATGGGTATCTATCCTAACATGTTGAATCTTTTTTTCTATATCTGGTCTACCACAACGCAAAAAAGCTTGACAACTATTGAGATCTGCTCGCATTTCATCAATGTTAGACAAATGCCATATTAGGGACAAAGATGCTGCTCATTTATTAACAGCCTATGTAGATGCAGTAAATTTAAATTCAAATAACCTTATGATCAATCGTACATCCCTTAAGAGAGCAAGAAAAAAGCTTCGAGAGGTAAAATCAGATTACATGAATTTAAATTTAAGTATTTTATTTATTCCTTGGGATATAAAGCTACATACCAGATGTAACTGGAAAAAAACGCCCGATAGGCTTACCATGATAGCTTCAGGTTCCAATGTTAAACAGCTACTCAGAATTTCTGAGATATTTCTTCAGTTGTATATGTGCATGGCCCCACTGAATGCGCTGGCGCTTACCAGGCCTTGACAATTTTTGACTTTCCTGTGTTAAACCGGGGCAACTATTTCTGCACTTGAACATGGCCACACTAGATGGAAAAACTTCAAAACTTCATATTTGCCCATTCTGACCGCAAGGAGGCGCCACAAGCCACGGTTGCATCAACCAATCAACGACAAGTTTCAAAGCTTGTTTATTTTAATTAATAAATGAAACAGAAAACAAACATCAATATTTCGCAAGATGCTCAGAAATATACCGAATCAACCAATTCGAATCGAATCAGTAATGTTATTCAGCTGATTATTTAATGCGTAAATGGAGCATCTAAAGTTGGTTTGGCAATTTCTTTTAATTTAATTTTACATGCTCATTTATAGTTTGTGTTTCATTTGTTTGATTATTTTACGCTTAATGGAGAAACTTAATAATTCAGAGGATTATTTTTTATTTTATCGGACTTTTTGGTCTTGTTTCTAGGCTTGCTTCGCTTATAAGTCTTTAAAAAGACAAAATACTTTATGATATCGCCAAATAAGTACTTTATATGTAACTTGAAATAGTCCCTGACAATAAATGAAATTGAAACTAATCGCCAGCTTAAAAAACGCACCGTTATGCACCTATAACGGAAAATTACCCCCCCCCCCCACGCTTTTTTTTATTTTAAGAAATACTAGATATTCAGAGCTGCTCCTAATGCTATACAATTAGAACAAGATTTTAAAAAATTGTAAGCAGATCTTAGATTCCTACGGATTCTTGACGGTCTACTGTGTGTGTGTATTTTATTTTTCTAACAGAAAATTCATATCCTAATTTCCGCCAACTTGGCGATCACATTTCTTGCAATGTTTCTAGTTCAAAGTTCCTTTCTCATTCATGCTTCAAGTGTAGAAAATAGTTTTTTATGAGTAGAATTCAATGTTTAAAGGATTTTACATCGCTAAATATTTTAATTTTCTTCAAAATACAGTCGATTTGCGATAACTCGAAGTCCGATAACTCAAATATTACTATAACTCGCAGTTTTTATCAAGTCCTGACTCTTTTGTCTTTAATTCCATTCTAATTATTCTAAATAACTCGAAGTTAACTTCCTTCAATTCGAAATTTTTTCCAAGATTACTCGAAATTTATTTCGAAAGAACGAAAAAAAAAAAAAAAAAAAGGAAAGAAAGAAAGAAAGAAGTGACTATGGGAGAATAATTATTTCACCTTCACTTGCAATCCGAATTTGAAACGAATGAAGATGTGCACCTTTCCTGAAGTAGAATCAGCTCGATTCAAGTGGTTCCAGCATGCTTTTGATTTTTTTCTATCAATATATTTGATTAAACTGTGCATATTCTGCTAAAAAACTTAAATTCTGTAATTTTGTCTGTTATATGTACATATTAATTAAAGTATTCGATGGTTTTTAATATTAAAATATCAAAAACCAAAACTAGCGTTAAGTCAAACTTTCGATAAGTCGAAGTTTTCCGTTGGTCTTTTTACATTCGAGTTATCGCAAATCGAATGTATGTTTAAAAATATCTTAAAAACGGCAAGTAAAAAATATTCATATCATTGTTTTGCTTTTGCAAGGACAAAATAAATTTTGTGCGGAACTCTCCCTTGCTAGGATTTTACAAAATATCAACAGTGTTGATATGTTGTAAAATAATCTGTTTCCCATTTTTTAAAAAAATTAGTTTCACAAATTCATATGTAGATATTGGAGGAGTTTCTTTCCCTATTGCATGTATTTGTTAAATGCTGAAAATAAATTTAAAAAATAATAATAATTTGAATTTTGGCTGCTTGAGTTCGAATTAAGTTATTCACGATCATGATTTGCGATAGGATCCTACTCGTTGGGTTTCTTGTTTCTACAAATGGAATGAAATGGAAATGACCAAGAAATTTGCACCCGTCATAATATGACTGTTGAGTTTCTAGAAAAGGTAATACGAGGCCGTAAATAAGATAAATATTTTATGGCCGAATCCGACCTTTATCATAAAGATTATTTACCGCGTGAACACTTTACAATTGAAAAATATATTGAAGTAATAGCACCTGGGATGCTATAGGTAAGGCAGGAGCCTGGGGGTGGGGATAGAACCTGAGTTAAAGTGAACGCTCTCCGGTCTGTGGGCCTTCCGATGTGTGTGTGTGTACACCCAAACCTATTTCTGTGCGGTCTTTTTTTTTTTTTTGTGAAGTTTATAAAAATTATTTATAAAACGAGCGAAAATTATTTATCAAACGAGTGCGTGGTAGTATCATCAAGGGTCGATAGGGGCATCCGATGGGAAGTCACTGTGACTTCCCAAAAATTTCTTCATTTTTGTTAAATTTTGCGGGAGTCGGCAAAATTGACTTCGCTTGGTTTATTTTGATTTCGTTTAAATATAACATTTTGGGTATTTTTTACGTGAGACTTTTTTTATGCAGTCCCTATCCACCGCATAAAAAAATATTTTTTAACTCAGTTGCGAAAACTTTTTAAAGCTACTGGTGAAGTTTCAAGCATTTTTTACACGATTTTTTTATGCAGTCCCTATTCACCGCATAAAAGAGGATTGGGTGTATATATATATATATATACATTTTTTTAATGCTCAAAGCGTGTGAAGCAACAGGGTCGTTTCCGAAATTTTAAGTTTTTTTTTTTTTTTTTTGAAAGAACATTTTTAAAATCATAGGATCTGACCATTTTTTGTAAATAACTTGACTAAGTTTAATATTTAAAAAAAAAATGCATTAATCGGTGCGCTTTCATTGTTTACGCTTCTGCCGATGACATCACAAATGATGAAATGCCATTCACTGATGCCACTCACAGAGCACAATATTCAATTAGTTTCCTTACTCACATGTGATGGCAACTATATGATTGATAGTAAGCGTAGAGTGCAATATGTAATTCGCTTCTTGATCATCATAACGTAGAAAAGCGGTAGACAGATTCGCCAAAGTACATCATTTGTGACGTCATAAAGACCACGCCTTATTTTCAAAATCGGACATTTAAAAAAATTGATTAAAAACTAAGCGTCGGGAAAATGAAAGTTTTTTCTAGCTCCATGTTATTTTTATTTATTTATTTGTTTATTTATTTTGATTATTCTATGAATTTCCTTTCGTAAGGGAAAAAATCTGCACTTTTTCGAAATAGCTCTTGTGCACCAAACGTTTGCGCATTTTTATGCGTATTGTGCACTAATATACTACTAAAATCTACACTAAAGTTATTATAACATGAGATGTGCTAAAAATGGAACGGGAAAAACATAAATGACATTATTTTGGTGTCCGTAAAATATTGGTGCGAGAGCCGCGGACCCGTCGTAGAACCATGTATTCACTCTGATTTTAAATGTTTTAAAAATTATGTTAATGGTTCATTTTATTAAATTGCCATCATATTTTTAACTTTTCTATTGTTCTTCTTCATTTGAAAAAGAATATTCCTAACCAGGGCTGTCAAGTGGGGATATCACGGGGGGAGGGGGCAATTATGACAGCCCTAAATTTTACAAACATACTAAAATTAGGCATTTTTCTCGTATTTTGTTGTTTTTTCCCGAACACAAAACCTTTGCCCCCCACCCCCCTGGAATTTTTTAAATGTCGGGTCCGTTCCCAAGCGTACATTTTTAATTAAATTCTGGTATTCGTTATAAAATATACACTACATTACGAACGAAAAGAATGGCAATTGTTAACGTAAATTCCTATACCCTCCCCCCCCCCTAATCCCCATCAGGGTCAAAAGGAGCAATGAATGACCCTCTCAAGTTTTGAGAAATTAATGTATTTACAGATTGCGGAGCGTGTGTTTTTTTTTTTCGATGTAGTTTATTGAGCAGAAAAAATTCGCATGTAAATGAGCATGTAAAATTAGAAATGAGGGCTGCCTGCCATATATCATCAATCTTAGAACTGTTGTATCCAAAATGGAAACCCCAGGGGATTTTCAATAAAAAATTTGAAAATTATTTGCAAAGCTTTCAAAAAAAAAAAAAGTTTGAAAAAATATATTAAGAATTACGCATTAATATTAAAAAAAAATCATATGTTTTTTGTGTTTAGTTAAAATTTTTTATTACACGTAATTTTTGATATGATATTAAAATAACAATAAGAAATGCTCTTCACCTTTGTAATACAATGTTTCTTCAGCACTTTTTCTCTTCATTTCTTCTTTTGAAAGTAAAATTTTCGTCAAATGACGTACGCCGATAATAAGTCGAGAAATCACGTATTCACAGATGCCAAAGCGCCAACGCTCACAATCACGCCAAGTGGAAACAAAAACAGGGGTAGCCAGTGGCGCCCTCTTTGTTGCCATGAGTTTCAGCGATTGCCACGGCCGTTAAGTATTCAGTGGGGCCATGATATGTGTGATATCTTAGATGATTGCTCTTTATTGCTAACTGTTCAAGCTGTAGTGTTTTATGCAGCGGCTTACAATACCGGCCGTATAAATTGTGCATGTATTTTTTTAGAGCAAAAGCTGAACGGTGATATATTGCATTTGTATTGCTATCATCATGCACTTGAAATCGTACGGCAGAGTGTCTTTAAAGAAGTTCTTGCCTTTCTTAGTTCTAGACTCGATATTCCATTATTTAAGCGCTTCAAAATTAAAAAATTACACATACCACTTAAATTCTAAAAGAAGAATTTGATGACATATTATTGTTCATAGAAAGCGGAATTAAGAAATATTACAGAGAATTCTCATAACGTGTAATAGTATTTCTTGGTGAAGTCGTCGCTCCTACAGGGATATGTTTTCGGCAACCTGGAGCTTATCTGTGAGCCAGATGGGTGGCAAAAGGAATTTATTGTTTGCATATTTATATATTTAGGAAACAAATTAAATTGACCTTACATGAAGAGATTGCCCGTAAATGCTGTTTTACAGTTAAATGTTGTATGAAGATATAGTTTTTCGCAGCAACCCTTTCTAGGCCTTTTAAATTAATATAAAGTCTAGTGTTTAAAAAACCTGCAGCCTACAAAATGATGACAAACATGCAGCAGAAGCAGTGATTGGAAAATTCATAAATCACTTATGGTATTTAGGGGATAAACTAGTAACTTTGTCGGTAATAGATGAAGAAATTAACTTTGAAGATAGGAAATGACTAGTCTAAAAAATGCTTGTGATAAGGAAGACGTGTCTGAAGACTGTTTAACAAATTTCAGATAACATTAGATGATTTGGAATACTTTTTTAGTAAAAATCTTCCTCTTTATAGAATCAATTACGAGCCAATAAACTGTTTGATAAGCTACAAATACAAAAAGATGTTTCCCTATTTGATCCTGATTCATGGCAAAATGAAGGAAGCTATTTAAAGGGAAGAGATATCGTTAAAATGCTGAAAGTTGTGAATGATACAACTGAAAGAGGAGCACAATTAATCGAAGAATTTCACAATCAATTTACCAAGTATGAGTCACAAAAGCAATTTAGTATTTTACAGACACTCCAAGACTATCAGAAAAAAAATGCACACGATTGAGATACATTGAGAAAAGCGTACGATTAAGGTAAAGTTTCTAAAGCAATATTTCATTCTTATTCAGTGTAAAATCTTTAGACGATATAAAGTAATTAAAAAGATTAATTTTAGTGCTACCTCGCTGTAAAAATGATTTGCAAACATAGGAGAAACGATGTACGGGGTTTTTGAAGTAAAAACTCGAAGATTTGTGGGAAAATTATCAAAAGTGTTAAAGTTCAACGTCCTAGGGGCACGTGTTATTATTGACCGATCGAGTTCAAATTTTGCACCGATTACTTTTTATTATAGTGTCACAAAACTAGGGGGCGTCACTTGTTGAATTCCGAAAATTTTTTTTCCCATATAAATAAGGACCACCCTAATATATATATATATATATATATATATATATATATATATATATATATATATATATATATATATATATATATATATATATATATATATATATATATATATATATATATATATATATATATATATATATATATATATATATATATATATATATAAATGTTTATAAAGGAATGCCCACAAAATATAAACTCTTAGTTATCAAACTTTTTGTCGTCTCCGACCTTTTTGGATCTTACTTCCGAAAGTATCCGATCGGGAGACATTTTTATGCAAAGTTCACGAAAACATAAAGCTTTTAGTAGTAAAACTACATAGTCTTGTTATTATAAATGAAAAAAATATGTCTCAAGTTCTTAAAGCAACATGTTTTGATCCTCAGAGAGGACTTTGCCTAAATCGTAAATGTGATGCCTGCAAATTAAAAGAAATTAAAATAAATGACTTTCAAGATGAACCTGTGCTACTTCCAAAATGGGTTAACAAAAAAGTTACTATGAAGATTAAAGGTGAAACAAAAATTTGCCATAGAACCATGAAAGTGGATATTGAGAGTACAAAAAAAGAATTAGTGAAATTATTTTTTTCTGATATCATCAAATTTTTTAATCATACATCTAGCATTGTACACCAATATCAAATGATTTCAGATATAAAAACAAATTTGAAAAGGAATGAAATCCTAATGCATATTGATTTTTCCGAAAATTGCATATGTAAGTTTCACAGAGAAATTCAATCAGCCCACTTTGGTGGTTCAAAGCCACAGGTAACTATACATACTTGTGTTGTATATTGTCATAAAGATATTAAAGAAAGTCCTATTTCATATGGAACAATCAGTGCATGTAATAGGCATGATGCATCAGCTGTTACTGCTCATTTGCTTTCACTCAAAGATAATATAAAGTCTCTTATACCTGATTTAAAAAAAATTCATTTTCTCAGTGATGGTCCCAGTGCTCAGTACAAAAACAAAACAATGTTTAAGTTAATAGGTGGATATTTATCCTCTCAGTTTATTGTGGAGGAAATTCACTGGCACTATAGTGAAAGCTCTCACGGAAAAGGTGCTCCACATGGAGTTGGAGCAGCAATAAAAAGAACAGTTGACAATTTAGTTGTCCAGAAAACAGATATCCCAGACTGTGAAACTTTAGTTTCGGTACTTCAAAAAAACTGCAAGAATGTAATAATAAAAAATGTTGAAGAAAGTTTTATAAGTGATGTAGATAAACAAATTCCAAAGCATATTTCACCGTTTCCAGGCACAATGAAAATTCATGAACTTGTATTTAAAAAAGACCAAATAAATATGGAAGCAAGATACCTCACCTGTCTAAGTTGTGGTGATCAATGTAAACATTACCATTTGGGATTAATTCATCGAGAAAGGATAAGAAGCAAACCAAAAATCAATGATTATGTTGTTGTACAGCAGGGATGTACAACCTATAACCTACGGGCCAGAAGCGGCCCGCGAAGCTTGTTAAATCGACCTTTGGCAAGTTCTTCAAAAAAAAAAAGAAAATGATTTTTTTTTTTTGAGTAAAAAAAATCTTTTGATTTATTAGGTTTGTTTTTTTACTCATCAATGAAACTAAGAACATAATTTCGATATTTTCTTTTCCAACTAAATTAGGTTGCACTTTATTGATTTTGTTACACATGCTAGAATGTTGATTTTTTTTCAATAAAATAGGATATTCATAAAGAGCGAGGTCCTGAGTCTTTATTTCAAAAGCCTCCCCATTTTAATTTGTTAATGTTAAGTAAGTCACATAATAGTTCATATAGCTTTAAAACGCATGTTTACTTTCATAACAACCTTTATTGACACTTTCTTACATAAAAAATATCCTCCATTGACTATTGTATCCCCTCCGTGGACAAGGTGGGATTTAAAATATTTGAAATCTTTTTAAAAATAAAATAGAAAACTTAACCACTACTATAGGGACATAATTTATAAACAAACAAAAACATTTTTGCAATTTTTATTAATTTTTTTACTTAGTTTTGTTAAAAGAATTTTTTTGGTCTATTTGTACCTTTTCTGTGAGAATGACCCATATTGCCTAATTTGTTCTTTCCCCCAAAGATAAAGATCTTCTACTGCACTGATCTTTTGTGTACAGAACTAACCTGTTGTAATTTATCTGGACGAAAATAAAATTTGTTTCGTCTTTACATTTCATCATCTTTTCCTTTAATAATGTACTGATTAGTTAGATAATCCTTAAAGTGTTATTGACATTGGTGCTAAAACTCAGATGGATTTCAGCCGAGAAACAAATGTTGCTAGGTTCGGTACTTTCTGATCATTTGGTTAGGAAAACCTAAAGCACCTATCCGGTCACATGGTTCAACTACGACGACAGAGCACAAGTTTTGCACGAACCTTCCAGTACTTTACTTTAAAATATATCACAGGACCTAAATCGTTGCTTTCACGAGAAATGAAGGCTTCACACTCTCTCTCTCTCTGTCTCTCTCTCTGCGTATACTCTATGCGTATTATCTAGTTCAATTGACATATCACAGTAGGAAATTTCATTACAAAAAGCAGAGCTGGCTTTCTTATTGTCCTTTGGCAACGGGTTAAATATTTATTTCAGTTCTCGCTCAACAATAGGTTAAAATAAATACTAAGCATTTGGGAGATATAACCATCCAATATTTAAATTAATTAATCAATTAACAAAAACGTTTCCGATTCGATCCATCGCGCTTCAAAACCATGCTTGCCACAACTTAATTACACACAAAAAATTTGATCAAAATCGGTCCAGCCGTTTAAAAGCCTTATGGTGACAAACGTCCGCACAGAAGATTTTTATATATTAAGATTGTTCCTTCATTTTACATTTGTTAACCGACTTCAAAAAGGAGACGGTTATCAGTTCATACCGTATGTATGTTTTTTTTTTGTTTGTCCACTCACAGCGTCTCACCTAGTGAACCGATTTTGATGATTCTTTTTTTAATGGATAGGGGATGGCTCAACTTAGGTCCCATTACTTTGCTTGGCCATATTTATCCTTTAGAAAAAAGTTATGGACAAAAAACAACAAATTTCATGCAGTTTCCCTATTAAATGATTAAATTTAAAACCCATTGTTGTGAAAGTTTGGTGCCATACGACAGTAACATTAATAGTAAGTGTAGTGATAATTTTGAATGAAGGCTTCTCTGAAGCAAGCATCAAGTTTCTTCAGGGGGATATTTCGATGATCGGGAATCTGGCGCTGTCGTCTCATTTTTGGCGTAAATAATTTTATTTTGGTAACCGTGCTGAATTATAGTAAGCCTATGTGAATTATCGAAGTCTTCCCTTCTTCAGTGCTATTGCTCCATAGTGGGGGTAAACCTAATCTGGAAGCGAGGTGATGCAGTGATTAGGATCTGCTTAGCCTTCACAATGCTACCATTTGGTTTTCCTCAACTACACAGTAGTATTTTTATCGTTATCATCTATGCCAATAACATATGATCAGGCATAAGTAAGAAAATACAGGATTGCATAACAAGCAACTTGTATGCTGCGAAATAGAAACTAATTAGGGAAAACGTAATACTTAAATGGTTATAATTAAATTAACTACACATGAACTCTAGAGAGGAACAAAGATAAATTTTTAGTGCCAACCGCCTAAAGTTTAATGCCTGTTTATAGTTTTTTTTTTAGTATGGAGCATTTTTATAAAAAAAAAATAAGGCGAAGTTTCGTGATGGTAACTTCTTACTATTTCTGAAATACCTACATTTACACTAAAAAGAATGAAATAAAAAAATTTTGAAAAAAAAAAAAAAAAATAGAACCGACTTCAAAATTGCTCTAAAAAGTGAAAAATAATTTTATTTTTTAAACACCATCGATAATGCTTTTAAACATAATTTTTGAATTTGGCGCAAAAACGATAGATTAAATCATTAACAGCCGTAACTCAACTATAATTATAAATTTAGCCAGGCCCAGTTTCTTCACTATCACATACATTATACATTAACTAGCAAAAATACCCGGGGTTGCCTGGGAAATTAGAAAAAATCGTTACTTGCTTTTGTTTTCTGTTTTAAGTGAAAGAATTTAAAACACATCTTTTTGACGTGATTAAAAATCGAGTTTCTTCCTTACCCATAAAACTAAAATAGCAATAAGTATAAAGAACAAAGTAGTATTGATTTAGAACCGAAAGCACTATATTTAAGCATATACAAATTTAAAAAACATGAAATTAATCTTCTCATGTTTCAAAAGATTAATCTGTTGATACTTTTTTTTAACATGGAGTCTAAAACCTTCTCTGTATGGCTAATGAAGTACGAAGTGATTAAAAAAAAAGTAGCTGCGCTCGTAATCCCCTTATACTTGCTTTAGTTATTTCGGAAAATTTTAATCATTGTGGCTCTTGGTGCGATTTTACCGAATTTGCGAAAGTCGTTTCGGGGTACCTTCGATGATGCTCCCCCATTCTTTCCTTATTTTGTAAAACGATATGGTATTAATTTTCGTTACAGAGATATCGTCGCCAGATGCTGAGATATTTTTGGTCACCATAAAATGGCGCTAAACAGTTTCATCCGAAATGTTACCAAAATAAGTAATAAAATTTAGTGATTGTTTGAAATTGTGCAAAAAGGAAAATTAATGGAAGTTTTTGTGCTGTTTATGGATTTGCCTAATTTAGTTGCTGGATTATTTAACACAGTAAAAAAAGTCTTTTGAAAATTCTTTGATTGGCGATACTTTGTTTACATGGTGAAAGCTGAGAAACATTATGACGTAGTCTTCGGTTTCAAAAACAGCAACGTTGAAAAAACTGCCAAATGCATCAGCTACGGAAATCTTTCTGCAAAAATTTTGGCGATCTGCTGATTGTTTGGATAATGAGTAAGTGTTCAATCAGCATAAATAATAATAAAAACCATTAATTACATTAAAGTTCCGTTTAAATGGAAAATCATCAGCCAAATCATGTATTAATTGCCAATCTTGTGCAAAAATCTTACTTCAAGATTTGACTTGAGAAAAGCCTTGAACAATCACGAAAAGCAAAGAAAATCAACAATACAACAATTGTCGCTATCGACAGGGAGTTGAGATGATACACTAAATAGGGTCTGGTGGGGGAAAGTGGTCAATGGGGTAAAGTGGTCATACGTCAAATAAATGGCTATAGCTTGGAAATAAATGTTCGAATGAATGTGAAAATTTTATTTTAGAGTAGGGCAGTTTTTGTGCATGTAGCGCGTCAGTGATTATAACTTCCTTATGATTCTTAACTTCCTATCCTTCCCTCTCACACCCCTTTGATTTTTGCCCAAGAGCTTAAATTCACTCTGTAGACCGACATGTATATAAGCGTATATTCTCGTTCGTGATACACACATGTACTGGTGTATGCACGTAAATGTACGTATATATGTCTATACAGGTATATGGTCGTGTTTACGCGAATACATGCATATATACTCGTGCTTCCATATATATACGTGAGTAGATACATACTCCAAAGACGCACTGGATGTATCCACGAATTAACTCGTGTACAGGCCCGGACTGGCCATAGAGTTGACCGGGACTTTTCCCGGTGCGCCCTCTCGAAAGGCGCCCTTCTGTTCTTTTCTTATTTTTCGAAACAATGTTTTAGCAAAATGGAAATAAATTATGTGGAACAAAGAAGTAATTTTGCATGTGAATATTTTCACATTCGTTTCGTAAACGGTCTGCTCCCAGGGCATCGTTTGTGGCTTATCTTTTGCTCCAAGTTTCAATTCTGAGGACAAAAGCGGACCCATGGTGTTTCTCCAATAAAAAAGGGATGTGAGGGTGAAAGTGACAGCACATATCTATGGTCAAGAATACGAGAATGGTTTGATTTATTGACTGTACTTAAGTTGCTGTAAAAGAGCGGTTAGCATGACTATAGTGCCTAGAAAGAATAGTGTGCCGATCGGCGCTTTTTCCCCTTCGATTCTTGAAGACAAAATGTATGAAAACCGCTAGAGGGCAGTGCGGTCGAGGTGTACGTTCAATTTCGCGGTGTTTGCATTAGTAGACGCGGAATTTTGTTACAATTTAGTTCCGCGTTTCTCTTTTTTACCTTTATTTCGTGAATATTTCATGAAACAGCGTTTAAGGCTTTTAATGGAGGCATCAAAGTTTAATATTAGAAGAAGTATAGCTTTATCTTGTTTCGTACCAGGGTGCAAAAGTGGATACAAAACATGCAAAGAAAAAGTTTCGCTTTTTAAAGCTCCAGCAGATGAAGAAAAACTGAAGAAGTGGAACTCGTTAATTCCCAGGTTAGATAAAGTTTTTGATAAATATTGCTCAATTTGTGCTCTGTATTTCGAAAAACATTTTATTGAAACGCATAATGAGCATATTATAAATGGTGAGGAAGTTTTGATTCCCCGGGGAAAACTTTTTTTAAAAGACGAGGCAATTGCGACAATTTTCCCAAATCTGCCAACATACTTTACTAAAAAAAATACCAAAGCAAAGGTCCATCAGGAATTATGCAGTTAAGAAAAATGTTCCCTGTTTGAAAAAAATAAAACTTGATCTTTCCGCAGATGAAACTGAAATAACCACGTATAAATCTATTATAGATGAAATTGTTCATATTAATTTGCCTAACGAATATTGGGTTTGTATGAAATTTAAAAAATCTCCAAATATTGTAGTTTTTGTATAATAATGAAAATTATGTGGAGAATAATATTGACGATAAAAAGATCATTATTGAAGTAGAAGAAAATTTACAAATCAATGCTACTATTTTGGTCAAAGGTGTAAAAGTAGATTATCCTGTTCTTCGACTCAGACTGAGAAGCCCTGATAATTTTAATTAGCTTCAAGAATTTAGAAGCAGTTTTATTTTGTAACTAGCGGTACCCGCACGACTTTGTCCGAAGGAGAAAATTAAAAGGTCATTTGATTAGCCTGTATATTTACAAATAATGGATGATGAATTTCTCGCCAATTGGCTATGTTCATTCGCTCTTCCCATGTTACGATTCCACGTCAGGATAATTTCGTAATTTACTCGTCCATCTTATGATAATTCTGCTTCGGAAACTGTTTTTAAAATTTAAAAATAAAAAAAGAACAAAATCGAATTTTCGAAAATTCGCTTCGAGGTGCACACCCCCATGCTACAAACTAACTTTGTACTAAATTTCATGAAAATCGGCCGAACGGTATAGGCGCTGTGCGCGTCACAGGGATCCAGACAGAATTCCGGACAGAAATCCAGACAGAGAGACTCGGCTTTATTATTAGTAGAGAAATAAGAGACGCGCTGTTATTGAATACTTAGGGGCCATTCATTAATTACGTAAGGATGATTTTGGCAATTTTTGACCCTCCCTCCCCCATGTAAGGGTACGTAAGAATTTTTACCCCCCCCCCCATTCTTATGTAAGATTCCATTTCGTTTTTCAAAATGATAAAATAACATCTTGAACCGTTACATCACTGGAATCGTTATTAAATTCACATTATTAAATTAAACCTTTTGCGTAAAGAAATAGTTACTGAAAAGAATCTAAACTGAATGTTTTTTCGACTTTTTTTTTTGATGTAATATTAATTACAAATAAAGCATGCCGTACGCAATGCGACTCCTTTATTATATTTTACACTATAAATTATTTGTAAAACAAATAAAAAAACATCTTATCCTAACACGTTTCTTACCTTCCAGACGCAAATGGAACATAATCTCTGCCAAATTACTTGACCGCGCAATGTCTAATGTGAAATATCGACTTGGAAAATATTATGTAAGAATGAGTTTGACCCTCCCCCCAAGTAAGGTACGTAGAGGCTTTTCCAACCCCCCTCCTCCTCGGGACCCTTACGTATTTAATGAATGGGCCCTTATAGTCTACTATTTTCATTGAAGTAAGGTAGTTTTATAATAAGGTAATAAGGTAATTTTATATGCTTCAAAAAACAAACGAACACCCATGTAACAATTAGCACTTATTACAGAATTTGTCTTTTGCGCAGAAATAAGTTTAATCCGAAAAACGGGGTTTTTAAACTGCGAAATCAGCATGCAATCGCTGATTTAAAACGAGTCTGATTGAGGAGCATAACGTACTACTCGAGTGCAGCGCCACCTGGATTTTCCTCAGATCTGACCTCACTTTTTCCCCGCCGATCGGCACACTACTCTTTCTAGGCACTATAGCATGACTCCCTGTTCTGCTAACGATCATGAGTGCAATAGAAGCAAGAAGACAAATAATGTTAATTTTTTGAAATCTGCGTATTAAAAATAGTGTAATGTCGAAATAAGCCGCATAAAAGCAATAATTTAGTGGATGGATGAACACGATGACTGAAGTCAGATGTCGTATTTTTTGTCACATCACAAAATAACTTTTAGGACAAGACTGCACGGTGATTCCTAGATTTTGGAGTCATGGCGCCTTTTTTGGAACTAAGATATTCGCATGGCGCCCTTCTCAAAATAAAAGTATGACTTGTAACTTGCAGTCAAAAATAAATACGAGTCGTGTATCTGCATTGACTAGCCCTTATGTATCCTGCAGAGGCAGTTAAAAAAAAGTTTCACAAATAATAAGTCGAAATTAATTGAGAAAAAATAGTTAATTTTCGATGTGGTCCTAGGAGGACTGCAGGGCTCCCCTGGCCACATTTGAGGAATTACTGGACTAAACACAATAAAGATGCCGAAAAATTTTAAAGATAAAATATTTTTCGATTTTAAACTAAGTTTTGTCAATTAAAATCATTACAAGTTCAGTTCAAGATCTTTGTGTTCAAAACATATTCCAGTTTTTTTAGTTGGATTTAATTCTTTCACTGTCTTTTTAGCCAGATGTGTGTAAAAAGGAAGGGGGTCATGGCATAACCTTCGGCATTGAAATTGTTAGGAGTTAACTTAAGAGATTTTTTAAATCTCATTTTGGGGGTCAAGTTCTCGGGAGGGGGAGCACTGCGTAGCATTTGGAGGAGGTTCGTCATTGCCCTGGCGGTGGGGGGTTGTCGCCCTTATGTAAAAGCTACAATACTACCTTAAAAATATTAATATTTGAATTCTGCATAAAATCATAATATTATTACATTTTATGCTGCCTTTATATCATTTTGGGAAGTTTTTTAATCTGTGTTTTCCCTCAGATGAAGCTTGATACCGCGCCCCCCACCCCTCGCTATCCTGTTGACTTGTGAAGGTTATTATTGATAAACTTTGCATCAATGAAACAATGCAATTCATTATGAGCGAAACGAAGTTTGAGTTTGAAGAAGGAATGCATAACGATGTTGTTAATAAGTAAAACGCAAAGCTAATACTTGTGACGTCGCGAAGGGGGGGGGGGGGTCCACCTCGGGTTTGACTGTCTGGGGGGGGGATACCTAAAGTGGAATTACAAGTTTTTGATAAAAATGAAGCTGAAATGCATTTTTAAGACTTCTAATTTGAAAATTTTACAGGGATAGACCCCCCGTACTCCAATATTTCCCACCCCACACCATGGAATCAATACGTACTACTATACTCAGAATTAGGTTCATATTGTCAATACTTAGACCTAGTAGTGACCTTTTATAACAAAAAACTGAAAACCCATTAGCTTTCCATGTGTGTAAAATAAGTTCAAAGTAATTACGAGGCGAACAATTTCACAGACCCCTTACTTTTTTGATCTCTCGACGCACACATGCGTCTTGGGTAAGTTACATAAAAAGCATTTATAGTTTTTATTTGCCTTATGTATATTATCCCGCATAAAATTTTGTTTTTCACAAATACAGTTGTTTCTGAAAATTGTAATATTTTCATGTTTACATAGAATTGAAAAACTTTTTTTTTTTTTTTGCGTTTAGAGGGAGAGGGGTGACACATCACTAATTACCGCTCCGAGTGTCACCCATGCTAGGTACGCTACTGGTATTACAAATATTAAAAAGAGTCAAGAAAGACTATATTGGAAATGTAATGTGAGAAATATCGAAGTAACCTTATTCGTTTTCTATCTGCAGTTAATTTTTACATATCAGGATAGTATAAAGCCTAAAAAATAAACAACACTTTTTTTTTCACAGAATAATAGCTAAAGATTCTAATCATTAAAGCATTTTATGAGGGTCTTTCGAAGCATTCTTGTACTGTGCAAGAGCACAGTACAAGAATGCTTCGTTACAGACTAACTATCTTTTGGTAAGCAGAAAAAAGGGAGCATACATGTAGACCACACATTTGTTTTATGGCTTTAAATAACGCCTTTTAAGATGCTTTATATCGATAAGGATCTGCGATGCTTGGGTCCTGGGGGATTCGTAGCAGTGGATTTCTGTTGGACAAGGGAGGAAAACTATCATAAATTTTATGCAGTTAGACTACAGAGGTCCAATTGCCGTTACTTACATGAATCGAAGAGTCATTTGGATCAGATTTTTGCATTAGTGAACAAGTAATTTTGAAGCGGCAGCAAAATTGGATATATTAAATCAAGGATCTTTTCAACAGTAGGTTACTCGTTTCAGTTTTCATTTTCTTTTTATTGCGAAAATATTTTCCTTCATGTATAATCTTAAATTATAGAATTACAATCTATGATTCATAATTAATGGCATTATGATCTATGTGCTGCGAAATGAAATGATATTGCAAAATTTTCGACAATACATATGGTTAAAAAAACAACGTACTCAGATAAATTGAAAGGTCTTGTGTTATCAATTGAAAACTATTATTTTAAAAAGTAAAAACTACTAAGATCAAGACTGTCCTTGAACTATTTTTTTTTTCATCGTCCCTCTGTTTTTAATATGATTGGTAGTTTTTATGACGGCTCTGTCTAGGTCGGTCGCGTCAGTTTTCAAAAACAAAATCTGACACTCAAAAAAGTTCTCGAAACTTTAAGACAACAATGCCATAAAAATGAATAGAAACGTTTAAAATGTTCGTTTTTGCTATATATATACTTTAAAAATATAACACTTTGGACAGCGAGAATTTCTGAAATGAATTTTCAGAAATTAGATCCTGATTTAAGAATGTGGAGGAAAAAATATCATTACGAAGAACCCTCTTGTTTTCTTATGCTAACAAAAAAACTTGTAATTTTAATTTTACTTTAAAAAAATAAGGAATTCTTAAATGAAAAAAGGAGGCAAGGGGAAATTGGACATGGTCAAGAAATTTATTTGTTCTCCTTTTAAACTGAAATCTTTGAGTTTTCTTGCAAAAGTTTTATTGATTAATCAAATCAATTCATTTATTCCTTATAATGGTCGCAAACAATAATAGTAATTTTAAATGTATATCCATGCATAAAAAATGATTTCTCAAATAATTTAATTTCAAGCTTTTCCCAATAGTTTCAGTGTTATTAAAATGATATTATTTATTACGTATTGCAAAAAGGCGATCAGGTGCACTGGATGAGTTAGAGTTCGATTGGTTGTATTTCCCCTCAAGATATTTGCTATGACATGATCATGTTACTAATAAATAAATGAATAAATATAGGATTTGAAAAAAAAAATCAGACTTTAAAAATAGATTTTAAGGACTCTAGATATTACTTATGTTTTATTTATAAAAAATATGTCTTGCAAACATTAAGAAAAAAAATCATGATATTTTAACTCATTTTCATGGCAGCAGTTTATAGCATACATAAGTCAATTTCATTACAAATGCATAATTCGTATAAAATTTGACATTTGAGATGTGAGATGCAAAAAAAAAAAAAAAAGAAAAGAAAAGAAAAAGAAAAAACAAGCAACACTATAAGTACAAAACAAATGCGTAAACATAATTCGAATAATCTTTTGATTTTGAGGACTGAAATCAATTAATCACTAATGTCATGTCTCATGTTATATCCGCACTAAATTCTCCATCTTAATTACTCTTTATTAATTTTCATTTTTGATAAATTATAATATTTCTTGATTTACCCAATTTGTAAAATCAAGTTTCCCCTTCATGACTGAATTCCTTTTTTGTATTGCTATTCATCCAAAAACATACCTTTTTTTTTAAAAGTACATTTATAGAAACTAGCAATGGCCTGATATTTATTACCACTCGCTCCTACTCTCAAAATAATTGCATAACTAAAATGCTTTAAAAGAGCACCATGCAGAGATGCAAAGATTTTTAACAATCCAAAGAAAAAAATTTACTTATGAAATGATATTTTTAATTTATTCTTTTTGAGTTTTGAACTTTAACACAATAAAGTGGAAAAAAAATATTTTAAAACAGTCTTTGAAAACGGACAACAATTTGAATTGTCATGTACATACATCTCTTTTTAATTTTAAATTGCAGAAGCATTTTGTCGAAAATGACAAACTAGCATATGCAGGGACAAAACGAAAAAAAAAACCCTGAGCATGAATATTGATCGCACGGAGAAAACCTCGTCAGCTTAAAGAACCGACAAATTCATGTAATAAAATGATAGCGTCATGTTTTAAAACAACAGCAGATACCAGTGAAAAAAATTCAATCGACAACACAAAAAAAAAAGTATCTCTGCAAGAGGTGTTGTTACTTAATGCTATTGAACTAGTGAATGATGCATTTCAGAAGAAAGACGAACAAGCAATGAATTTTCGGAAAAAGTTTCTGTTGAGAAACATTTAGCAAAACTTCTCATTCTTCGAAATTAAAAATTATTCCCCCCAACCGCCCCCGCGACGTTATTCAAATTTTCAGGGTGTATTTTGGTGGTCTTTCCTCTCTTTTTTTAGGGGAGTCTCTTTCTAGGGGGTAATCATTAATATTTAAGGGGATGTACTAACACTCTTTGGGGGGAGGGGGGAAGTCTCTTCTACTATTTTTGAACTTGCAAAAAATATGACTTCTCGTTTAGACATTTTCAGCAACAAAAAAGGGCTTTATTTGTTTCTCAATGATTTTTTATCCTTTTAAAATGGTCGCACTAAATCTTAATTTCTTAGATATTATGGAGGCTCAGTCGGCGCCCTTCAACTCAGCTTTCCCGCGCCCTGTCGATCACCCAGTCCGGCCCTGCTCGTGTATACCCGTATATGTATGTATGCACACTTATATATGCGTATATACGTCTACTTTACACATATGTACTCAAGTATGCACGTATTTTCTTGAGATACAAGTGCATACGAGCATATGATGGTCGTTTATACGCGTATATACTCGTATACACATGACACGTGTATACACGTGACACGTATGTACTCATGTAGACACGTATACACTCCTGTAGGTAATCACGTATACATGCTTATGTACTCGTATATATACTTATACTCGTATATACACGTATATACTTGAGTAGGCACGTGCATGCATATATCTGATGTATACATGTATCTGCTCATATAGGAATGTGTTTACTCGTTTATAACACGACACGAATATATTCGTACACGCATGTACTCGTGAATATACTTGTAACTATAAAAGCAACAGAAATGTACAAGTTTAGGGTTATTTATAATGATTTTGCTTCTATTTTTAAATATAACCACTTTACTCCATGCTATGACCACTTTCCCCCACCCCATGGGGTAAAGTGGTCATAAAAACATAGGGAAAAGAAAGTGCTATAAAACTACTAAAATCAATGTTTTTCTTCCTAAAATTCAATGTAACGTGTTCTTTAATAATGCAATGTAAAATAACAATAAAAAAAATTGAAGTGTTTAAAGAATTTGTTGTATTTATTATCCACCTAAGCTGAAAACCTGCGATTTTATGACCACTTTACCCCACCAAACCCTACTGTATTGAGTTGAGGAAAGCCTTCGAACATGGATCTAAAAAGCTCATAACTCGCTTTTTATTCTACTTAGAAATTTCGAACAGGTGCCATCTTCAGCAGAAAAATCAGAGCTTTCGATGGACATATAATGTAAATATGTGCAAGTATTTTTTCATCCCAATATTAGAGAATTTATACAAAAATTGTGTTTTATTGCCCCCCTAAGGGGTTTTGCCCCCCATAACGGGACGAAAACTATCCTATGTGTTATTCTGATGCATAAGCTATGTTATTGTAAAGTTTCATCAAAATCCGTTCAGTAGTTTTTGCGTGAAAGAGTAACAAACATCCATACATCCATACATCCATACAGACAAACTTTCGCATATATAATATTAGTAAGAAGACAGCATATTTGAATAACGATATAAATCTTTCATTCGTAACTTTTGATGCTTTTCTGAAAAAAATATGAACGAAGCATGGTTACACTGGATTTTATGTTTTGTTTTTGCGCCAACTTCAAAAATTATGCTTAAAAGCATTATCAATGGTGTTTAAAAAATAAAATTATTTTTCTCTTTTTAGAGCAACTTTGAAGTCGGTTCTATTTTTTTTTCAAAATTTTTTTATTCACATTACGTTTTCAAAATTAATACGATTTTTGTACAAAGTTATGAAATGTGGCAAAGAAACAGTATGCTTTCAAGCATATTTTGAGATATTTCAAATACCGTTATTAATACCGGTATTCCGGTATCACGTTTAAAAAATACCGAATACCGGGACTGAATTTTTGGTCCGGTGTTGCAATCCCTATGTATACCCAGTGGTGTTACGTGAGTTGATGGAGTCTGTGCCGATTAATGCTTCTTCATTGAAATTGTTGTTATCCATGGCCCCATGAAAATGTTTGTAATAATTTCTTGTCTTAATGTTTCTGCGCTCTCAACAATGAAATTTTTTTGAATTAATGCTACGAATATGTTCAATTACTTCACCTAGTGGTACATTTTCCATAAACACTAATAAAGATTTTGATCTATCAAATGGATATGAAAACACGTTTTCACCAAATTTATCACAAAGTACTGATTTTACTACTCGATTTTCGATCACTGCATCTTCTATATTAGTAAGCATAGCCAGTCGCTAGGAAGCACAAATGAATGAGTTGAAAGTTTGTCCTTAATTTCCTCCACCAATGAGTCAAAAGCATAACAAGGTATTTCTTAGTCTGGTCTTTTTTCTTCTTCGAGGTCTTCTAGCAACGTTTGTGATACCTTATTACTTCCATAGCTAATTCCGCCGCTGAAATTTCGGAACACAAGTAAAGTTGCTTATCCTTGTTCTTCGTTAATTTTCCACACATTAAACATTTCCATTGTTTCTTTTTTGATACGCATTCCCTAAAGTGGACGTTAAATCCCGGTTATCACAAATTTGCCATTTCAACTGCGCTTGCGCGCGGACTTAGCTTTTTGGACATTCTGTTTTAAGATTTTATGTTCCTCTTTCTAGGCTAGAGAGCCAACAAATTAATGAATGCGATTAGAATATTTTCACAGCGATTTCGTGATCTATTATATGAAACTACGGATATGAATACCTGATAATCTTTATAATGTAAAGGGAAAAGTGACACTTTAATATTTATTGATTTGAAAATATTTACATAACGCACTATACTTCAAAAATAATTGGAATATGAGTACAGATGTCCGTCTTTTGCGGATATTTTACGTTAGGCGTAAATAGCAGTATTATGCATTTTTATTTAGGTTGATGGTTCAGCTTTGTATTAGAAGTGATGCTGCAATTCTACTACGCTCTTCTGAGGTTCAAAATTTGGCCCTGAAAAGGGCCATTGATAGAAAAAAAAGACTCCGAATCCATTAATAATTAAGACTCAAAACTCAATCTTCACCGAGGCCTAAAAACTAAACCAGAGTTAGCTTTGTGATTTCTAATTTTTATCTGTTGCTATCTCATATTTATTAACAAATTTAAAATGTTAAATTAATATTAGCAAGATTTTTGAAATCAGCTAAGTCCGCGCGCAAGCGCAGTTGAAATGGCAAATTTGTGATAACCGGGATTTAACGTCAAGTATTCCCTAATCCTTACATAATGAACGAGAATTTCGATACAGGGAAACACTTGTTTTACTACGGAAGTTGAAAAAGAGACTCTTTTTTTTGAGCAATCATGATTGCTTATTGTTCTCACCTGAGAGTTTTGAATTCCTATGATTTTATTCCCCCCCCCCCCCGCCTCCCTCTGCAGCACCACCGTCGGCCGGCCGCATCATGATGCTGCTCCTCTAGCGAAAACCATCTCCAGGTTGCGTCACTTGCTTGCCTACACTTACACATACACATATACCTACACACATATACACCTACACACACAACCTCATACAGACACCTACACATACACACAAAACCATATACAGACAGCTACACACACACACACAAACACACAACCATCCACACATAAACATACCCCCCACACACAAACACACAACTGCCCACACACACACAAACACACTACTACTCACACACAAACACACAATTTGGATGCAGGATAACACATATCTCTCTTGAATCTTCCAGAAATGAGTGGGAAAGAAATTTATTTTCAGCTACTGTCTTGGAAGGAACTGTAAATAATTCTTAGTCGCTATCATGCACATCAAGCAGGGACTTCATTAAATGACTCGAAACGTATAGAATGATAAAAGTTAAGAAGCATTAAATGCACTTGGAAGGGAAAACTGAAAGTTCGGGACTTCATAAGAAGTGCACTGCTAAGGACAGCGAGTCTAGTTGTTTTCCCAGTGTATTGACAAATTGACACTATGCTGGCAGTAAAACAAGTTTTAAAGAATTTGTTGGAGGATATGAAAGATGAGAATTTGGATGCAGGATGACACAGTTCACTCTTGAATCTTCCAGAAATGAGTGGGAGAGGAATTTATTTTCATCTACTGTCTTGGCAGGAACTACAAATAATTCTTGGTCCCTATCATTCACATCAAGCATGGACTTTATTAAATGACTAGAAACGTATAGAATGATAAAAGTTAAGAAGCATTAAATGCACTTAGAAGGGAAAACTGAAAGTTCAGGACTTCATAAGAAGTGCACTGCTAAGGACAACGAGTCTAGTTGTTTTCCCAGTGTATTGACAAATTGACACTATGCTGGCAGTAAAACAAGTTTTAAAGAATTTGTTGGAGGATATGAAAGATGAGAATTTGGATGCAGGATGACACAGTTCACTCTTGAATCTTCCAGAAATGAGTGGGAGAGGAATTTATTTTCGCCTACTGTCTTGGCAGGAACTACAAATAATTCTTGGTCCCTATCATTCACATCAAGCATGTACTTTATTAAATAACTAGAAACGTATAGAATGATAAAAGTTAAGAAGCATTAAATGCACTTAGAAGGGAAAACTGAAAGTTCAGGACTTCATAAGAAGTGCACTGCTAAGGACAGCGAGTCTAGTTGTTTTCCCAGTGTATTGACAAATTGACACTATGCTGGCAGTAAAACAAGTTTTAAAGAATTTGTTGGAGTATATGAAAGATGAGAATTTGGATGCAGGATGACACAGTTCACTCTTGAATCTTCCAGAAATGAGTGGGAGAGGAATTTATTTTCATCTACTGTCTTGGCAGGAACTACAAATAATTCTTGGTCCCTATCATTCACATCAAGCATGGACTTTATTAAATGACTAGAAACGTATAGAATGATAAAAGTTAAGAAGCATTAAATGCACTTAGAAGGGAAAACGGAAAGTTCAGGACTTCATAAGAAGTGCACTGCTAAGGACAGCGAGTCTAGTTGTTTTCCCAGTGTATTGACAAATTGACACTATGCTGGCAGTAAAACAAGTTTTAAAGAATTTGTTGGAGGATATGAAAGATGAGAATTTGGATGCAGGATGACACAGTTCACTCTTGAATCTTCCAGAAATGAGTGGGAGAGGAATTTATTTTCGCCTACTGTCTTGGCAGGAACTACAAATAATTCTTGGTCCCTATCATTCACATCAAGCATGTACTTTATTAAATGACTAGAAACGTATAGAATGATAAAAGTTAAGAAGCATTAAATGCACTTAGAAGGGAAAACTGAAAGTTCAGGACTTCATAAGAAGTGCACTGCTAAGGACAGCGAGTCTAGTTGTTTTTCCAGTGTATTGACAAATTGACACTATCTGGCAGTAAAACAAGTTTTAAAGAATTTGTTGGAGGATATGAAAGATGAGAATTTGGATGCAGGATGACACAGTTCACTCTTGAATCTTCCAGAAAAGAGAAGGAGAGGAATTTATTTTCGCCTACTGTCTTGGAAGGAACTGTAAATAATTCTTGGCTGCTATTATTCACATCAAGCATGGACTTTATTAAATGACTAGAAACGTATAGAATGGTAAAAGTTAAGAAGCATTAAATGCACTTAGAAGCGAAAAACTGAAAGTTCGGGACTTCATTAGAAGTGCGCTGCTAAGGACAGCGAGTCTAGTTGTTTTTCCTGTACTGACACTATGCTAGCAGTAAAGCAAGTTTTAAAGAATTTGTTGAAGGATATGAAAGATTTGATTCTTGACCAGAGTTGCCAGATTTAAGAACAGTAAATACGGGACAGGCTTCGAGGAGTAAAAAAAGGGGGGGGGGTATTTTTGAGGTTGAAGGCAATCATAGGTTATGTATTTTTAAGTAGTGATAAACAACCAAGTTATAATAGCTTTCCATAGATTTCTCTTAGTATGTTTATGGGTGAACACATTTTTGAAGGAACTCTAACTCAAAGAATAAAGCAAGCAATAGAACGAAGTTCAGTAAACATAGCGACGTTGATAGGAACAGGTGCTAATTAGTTTTTTACTTGCGTTCGTTATAAGTTAAACGATGCAATCGAAAAAATTTCTTGTTAAATGTGACAACTTTATCTGAAATAGTAATGCAATTAATCGTGCAGCAAAACTTGTTTTTTAATGCCATACCAGCCAATGGAGAAATCTGAATGAGTAAAATAATTTTAATGCATCATTTGCCACTCATCGCCTTCATTCATATCTTTTTGTGCAACTAAACTATTAAGCACTTCCTTTATTGTTGAAAACTCATCGTATAGATGATCTACTGATACTTTATTTTCAATATGTAACTGTTCTACATTAACTGACAAGTCAGAAAACTACTTTATCCATTAAAGCCATTGGTCTTAAAACAAAAAGGGGATTTTTATCTATGAAATCAAACCACTTTCTCGTGTAATTCAGAGCTATTTCAAAAAATTTCTGGTATCCTTCAGTCAGACATTGTATTTTTCTACCGTCTAGATGTTTTAAGGTTCTAGTGACGAACGATTCATAAAGCTTATCTTCAAATCTGCTCTCTAGCTGTTTTACCAAATGTGTCATCTTTACTAATAATAAAGCTGAAAGACTCTCTATCCGGATCTCTGTCTGTCAGGATCTCTCTCTTTCCGGATCTCTGTCTGTCTGTAAGGATCTCTGTGACGCGCATAGCGTCTAGAGAGTTCAGCCGATTTTCATGAAATTTGGCACTAAGTTAGTTTGTAGCATTGGGGTGTGCACCTCGAAGCGGTTTTTCGAAAATTCGATGTGGTTATTTTTCTATTCCAATTTTAAAAACAAAATTATCATAAGATGGACGAGTAAATTACGAAATTATCATAACGTGGAACCGTAACATGGACACAAGCCAATTGACGAGAAATTCATCAACCATTATTTGTAAATATACAGGCGGACCAAATGACCTTTTAACTTTCTACTACGGGCAAAGCCGTGCGTGTACCACTACTACTATCATAATGTTATCAGCTGCAGTTGTAGATTCATTTTAAAGTTTTTTACTAGCAACTTCAAAAACGTTGTACACATTATTAAGAAAATGGAAAACTAATGCAAACTTATTGGTTTCATATGTTTGAGTTGCACTTTCTTCACTTGAAAGCAATAATTTTCTGAGGGGCTTAGGGATGGATTCTCCCTCGATTATAAAATAATTCATGAGAGAACGCCAAGATTAAGTAGAGTCGATCTACAGCAGGAGCTAAACTTAGTCATCGAGTCGGGATATGTTTTAGTAGCTTAGGTTAGCAAACTCAAGAAACTCCTTCGCGTCATTCCACTTAGTTGCAGATCTAGAAAAATGTGAATATATTTTTAAAACAATAGTTTTGATATCAATTTCTAAAACAACAACAGCATGGCGAAATGCAGTGTGTTAACTATATGAGCTTAAACACCCTGACTTAAGTAAATTTTTCTTTTGCTCTCTAAGTAGGGTATATACTGACCGCTTTGTTTGAAAATTAACGTTAGTACTGTCGGTTGAAAATGATGAAACTGATCGTAAAGCCAAGTCTGACTCAATCAAGGCTTTAGTAAGAGTCAAGCAGTTTACTATAGAGTCAGCCGTCTCGGAACTTTTTGCTCTTTGATTTTCTTATTGCTCTTTATTAAACTTTTTTTAAAAATTTTTCTCCCTTAAAATAATGTCTCGTTTTATACAATATTGTTATTAGTTAGAATACGGGACTTTAGCCGTTCCGTATGGAAGTTCCCCGGGACGCGGGATAATTTTTCAAAATACGGGACTGTCCCTTGAAATCCGGGACGTCTGGCAACCCTGTTCTTGACCCACAATAACGCAATTCTGTCTTGAATCTTCCAGAAATGAGTGTGAGAGAGGAATTAATATTTGGTTACGGTCTTTGAAGGTACTACAAATAATTAACCGTAGTCATCATGCGAAATCATGTGTCATCGTATCAAGTGAAACCTTGCCACGACTAAGGCCCGTATCTATACAGCTGCTCTAACCACAACTAGAGCAATGACGGTCACTAAACTTCATGTTTGCTTCAGAGAAGCCTTCCTTCAAAATTCTCATTATGATTACCATTAATATTACTGTTGTACGGCAACGAATTTTCGTAACAATAAGTCTTTCATTTTTACTTTCTTCTATATCTAATATATAGAAGAAAGTATTGGATTCGTGCAAATTTTCGAATTTCGAATTTTGACGGATTCGAACGTTTTGAGGTGTGCTGAGTCCATTTCGACCATTTTTGGAAAATGTCTGTCTGTCTGTCTGTGTGTGTGTGTATGTGTGTATGTGTGTGTGTGTATGTATGTGTGTCACGTCTGTGTGTGACCAGTTTTTTGTGGCCACTCTACAACAAAAACTACCGCATGAAATCGAACGAAATTTAGTACACATATGTGCCCCTATGTGAACTTGTGCCCATTAGTTTTTGGCGCGAATTCCTCCACGGGGGGTGGAGCAATGGGACGTTTTTCGAGTTACGCGTGCTTGCTATTCCTCAGGAAGTAACTGGCGGAATCAAACAAAATTTGGTCCATATGTTGGTATTAACAGGAACAGGTGCTGATTCAATTTTGGTGTCAATAACTCAAACGGGGGTTGAGCTATAGAACGTTTTTTGTCGTCAATTGTGACTGCTGTATCTCAAGAAATAATGAACGGAATGAAAGAAAAATTTATCGGCAAGTAGCCCTTAGTGGGTATAAGAACTGATTTTATTTTTGTGTCAACAGCTAAAAAGAGGGTAGCGCAATCACCCGTTCTTTTTTTCTATTTTGAGTGCCCTATCTCAAGAAGTAATGCTACGTTCTGGTTGAAATTTGGAATATATGTGAATCCATTTGTAAACAGGCTTTGGTTCAATTTTGAAGCCGATCGCTCCAAGAGGTGTTGATTTTTTTTTTTTTTTTTTTTTTGCGAATAAAAATATTTTTATTAATGCAACAATAAGAAAGATAAATCGTAATAGATTGTCGTCTGCGTATTTCTCGTGATTTTAATTGTATGGAAATGATAGGAAATATTATCTCAATGATTTAAAATTTTTAATTGTTGCCATCTTATGTTTGTTAACAAATAAAATATTTGTAGTTAATTCAAGCAAGGCTTTTAAAATAACTTTCAATTTTCGCTCTTTGCTTTGCTTTTGCAATAATTCAGACATTGGGATGGTCGTCAAGTTTTTGCATGTGTAATTTTGTTTTTGTTGGGAATATTGCTTCCTCGTCAAGCATGGGGAGGGATCAGAAAAAAAAAGAAAAATATAGAAGAAAGTTTCGTGATGGCCACAACATACTAGTTTCATTTAACTAGAAAGTCGGCTGTCAAGGTATGACGGGTGAAAATTGTTTTTACATTTGAACGAAGCCATTGCCTGTTTGGTCATATTTTGATAGCTGAAATTGTAACCCTAACTCTAGTGGATAAACCCTAAACTTCAGTAGGTAGTGGTTATTTTTGATCATTTTTTCGTTTCTTCATTTCCTTGGAATGACCCAGTCTTACCAGTAAAACAGTTCAGTAACCGGATCGAGTTCAGCCTTGTCACAATAAAACCTTTCCCTGGGTGTTAAACTTTACCAAAACATATTACCAAATTATCATGCCGTGACGTAAGTTTCATTGTTGAAACACGCGGGTTACTCGATCATCGGCTATTATTTATATGGGGACAGGGAAAATGAAATTTACTGTTTTTTTTGCGCATCTCTTTTTCTAAGGAACAAATATGCTCAATTAAAGGTCAAGTTGGTACCGGTATGAACATATAAACGTCTCCTTCTTGAATTTCGTCCAAACGGGAAAAAAAGAAATATATGCTATATTTGATGCACTTAAAATTATAGTGCCCCGGTCCACGAACCTGTGGGGGACATAGCAAAGCCTTTGATTGTGACACGTATTTGTAGAAAAAGCGAAAATTTTAATGACTAGTGGCACCCGCACGGCTTTGCCCGTAGTAGAAAATTAAAAGGTCATTTAGTTCGCCTGTATATTAACAAACTAGTCGACCCGTGCGGAACTCCGCACTGCACTTCGAATCGTTTCATAAGGCATTTCGCTCTTTAAAAATTTCAAAGAAAGAATATTAGGAAGAAAAACCGAAAAAAGTAAGCGCACAAGAGAAGGCATGTAATTTGAAGACATCAGTAACAAAACCTCGTTAAATACAACGTTGTGATAATTTGATCATCGCTCCCCTTTTGGTTGTACGTATTTTCAATGCAAATATAAATATCATTAAAAGTGTGGCTGAGTGACACGTGAAAAATCAGTAATTTTGCATGTGAAAAAACAGGTTGTGGCAAATGCAGTCCTGCCCATGTGAGCATCTGACGAAAAAAAAAGAAACATTAAAGAGATATTTAGTGGCACGGATTCGAACTGGCGCCATTCTTATTAACAGTACGACGCTCCAACAAATCTAGCAACTGCGCCTTCCTTTTCGAATGCTATTCATTGAAGGAATGCGTAATAAAACACAGTAAAAAAAAAGCTTTTTGCCGAAAAAAATATAATAAGATCATACGTCTATGTTTTGTCATTAGCCAGCATGATACGATTTAAAATTATTCGTAAAACATGGAATTTGATTACAGAATGAGGAAGATCTCACGTAGCGATTGAAACAAACATTCTAGAGAAGTAATAAATTCGATTGAAAAAATAAGTGTTTTTATTTTTGAATATTCAACAATTTCCCATAGCAGGCTTCTTTAACCTATACGGCTTAAATGCCCGCACTTGTTTTTCTTTTAATCGAACACTTAAAATTCAAAACCAAAACCATTTGAACTGAGTCCGTTTTTTAAGTGTAATTTTTCGAACGTAGACAAAATGCTTTTTTTTTTTTTTTCAGCCGAAAGCAGAGGAGTAGAAAATGATTTTTTACTAATGAAATTGATAATAATTTTAATGTTTTCTATCGTATTCGAATAAATAATTAAAGATTATTAAACTCGTAGTTTTAATTTGGCGTAGTATTTTTTCATTTGTACAAATTTCAAACACTGCTATTAGAAAAATCTACATTTCAGCATACAATGAAAATGTTTTTCTGCACAAAAAGGATTCCTTTGAGGTATATCTACTTTTTTTTATGCTTACATTATGCTCAGTGGTCTGAATGGATTCAAAGCTTTAAAAAAAGGGAAGAACACCCTTTGATTAGCAGTCAACTTATCTGAATGATAACTGTAGCCTGCATAAAGGAGTAGAAACACCAAATAGCATTTCCACTGCATTTATTTTATTACGTGTGTTATCTGTTGTATGTTATGAGTACATATAATGCGTAATATTAATGTAAATTTGCTATTATGTCGGACAGCCCAAACTGGCCCGAATTTCAGACAGTTTATAGCCGAACGCTCTACCGGAAAAAAATAACCCGCAGGTTAATTTTAAGTTTTTTTTCTTGCCGAGAAGTGTTTTTATTTTTGAAAATTTTTACAATTTGTTACCGCAGGCTGTTTGAACCGTTATGGCTTAGATGGCAGCACGTGTTCATCATTTAACAGCACGGTTAAAATACAAAATAATTTGAACTAAGTTCTTTTTTAAGCGTAGCTTTTCAAATGTAGTAAAAATGTGATACGCTATTTTTTTTTTTGCAAAAAGAAGAAAAATATATATATTACCCTTTAAATTGAGGTAGTAATTTTTTTATTTGTACAAAGAGTCAAAAACTCATTAGAAGAATCTATATTTCAACATACGATTTATTATATTTTACTGAACAAGAAACAATTCCATTGTAGTCTGAAATCTTAAACCTGATACTTATATTTTCGCTTACATTATGCTTTAATTTTCTTATCGGAGCCAAAGCTTTAAAAAAAAAAAAAAAAAACCTTACAATTGAGTATTATTTTAGCTCCGTGTTGCATCAAGTTTTCATAACAGCTAGGATCGTTTCTATCTCATGTATTCCCTCATATTTGTTACTCATTGTTCATGTAATGCGCGATATTTTTCTAATTTTTTGGTGCAGATTATCCGGATGTGGGCCCGAACACGCATTCTCCTGGTTACCAGTCGAACGCTCTGCCGATCAAGCTATTCAGCTCTGTCGGTAACAGTGCAAGTTAAAGTTATACATTTAACTGGAAACCTCATTCTGGTTCTTTAAAACAGGTTTTTTTGCCCGAAAAAACAATTTTTAGACCGTGGGTCTATTTTTCGTCAGTAGCCTGCACGATAAGCTTTAAAATAAGGTGTAAATCAAAGAAATCGATCAAGAATTGAGAAAAATCTCGCGTAGAAACCAAAAACAGGCTACAGAAATAATATATAAGGATAATGGAGGATGAATTTCTCGCCAATTGGCTATGTTAAATGGCTCGCCCATGTTACGGTTCCACGTTATGATGATTTCGTAATTTACTATTCTACGTTGTGATCATTTGCTCGGAAAAAGTTTCTTAAAATTAGAATAGAAAAAGAACAAAATCGAATTTTCGAAAAATCGCTTCGAGGTGCACACCCCCCATGCTACAAACTAATTTTGTGCCAAATTTCATGAAAATCGGACGAACGGTCTAGGCGCTATGCGCGTCACAGACATCCTACAGACAGACTTTGAGCTTTATTATTAGTAAAGATAAAGATTACTACTTCGACTATTTGGAAATCGTTTTGAATTAAAAATTAAAAATTATTGTAGACATTCGAAAAGCTCAGACAGCCGCTAGGAAGAAAAATAAAAATGTTGTAATGTAAAAGTTGACTTTGTTTTTTTGCGTATTAAGTTTTTATATTATGTAAAGAAATATTAGCGGCCACAAACCCAAGTGCTAATCAAACCCTGAACCCAAGATGAGGCTCTGATCGATATGATATGAATTATTTCCGTGTCTTTCTTTGTCTTGCTTGTTGCTTAGCGACGTCAGCGAGATGACTCCTTTGCAAGTGAAGTGCAGATTTGTTACTATTATTATACAAGTGGATCGCGTCTTAGACGTACATTAATATATTTTGCTTTGAATTGTGTAAAAATTTTTAAATTTAATGATCTGTACAGACTTTCATCAAAAATGAACCAGAGTTTGCCATTTATACCAGGATATTCGTTTCGAGCTGAAGTAAGCAATGTGTTTAATTTTACGATTTATAGTAAGTTGGTAATTGAGATGTTTTTTTTAATTCAGACCCGTAATGGAAAAATAATTTAAAAAATTTATTTTGTCGGTTTGCATGTGAACTATTAACAAGTTTTAACCTATTCTAAATTGTATGTCTAATAAAACTGCTCTGAGAAGGTAAAGCGCAGTATCTTCAGAAATGAGTTTCTGGGAGAAATGCGTTTTGACTTCCATACTAATGATTCGGAAACGTTAGAATTTGATGCTTTTTTTCGTGCTTTCTTTTCAACGGAAACCAAATAAGCAAGCTTGTGCAATAACGCTAAAGTAAATAGATGACGAAAATCCGAAAGAAAAGAGAGAGAGAGAGAGAAAAAAAAGGTACTGCTCTTTGTTTGCCTGGCAGAAAAGATCATTCCGGCAACTTTTGGCTTCTTGGCGAGAATGAAACTTTAATGGCTTATTTAACTTATTTTGGCGAATAATTTTAAATTTTAATGTTTTTAACGGCCTAATTTAATTTATTTCGTGGAATTTTTATGGGACTTTCGAAATGGCTGTAGTGCCAAGATTTTCGAAAACTCTTCACAACCACGATACCGTAAGTTTGTCTAACTTTATTAGGAAAATTACATTGACAAGTTTCAGAAAAATTCCTCTTTGCAGCAGAATTTAGTACTATATGAAAAGAGGTGTATGGTTAGATTATTTTTTCACAACTTAAAGGCAAAGTCAGTCCTTTCATTTATTTACTAGCGGTACCAGCAAGTAAGTCACCCTGTGGTAAAAATATTAAAAAGCTATTGATTCGCCTGCATATGTTTCCCAGGTAACTTTTGTTATGCGTATAGTAATTTTGTTTTTCAAGATCTCTACATATTTTCGATAGATTTGAAAATTTTTCACCAATGACTGTCAAGTGATTAGCCTCTTTTATGTAAACAACGGTGTTTTTGGCGGGAAAAATGCAAAAGAAAACAAAAACATGTTTACATGCGAAGTGTGGCTCAATGCACGCTTAGTTCTCAATTGCGCTCATTGTCATTAGCACTTGGTGGAAGATTCAAAAACATCGTACTGGTTGGAAATGTGGAGGGGAGTAAACGCGATATGCAAATCAAGATGCACGAATACCTCCAAGGAGAGTGGTGCAATCGAAAGTTTCTTCAGCTATGCGTACCTGCAGTTCCTCAGGAAGTAACGGGTGGAATCAAGCAAAATGTGGTCCATCTGTTGCCTCTAGAGGGTACAGGTGTTGATTTAATTTTGGTGCCAATAACTCTAGGGAGTTGAACAATCAAATGTTTTTTCTCGATTCTTGTGACTGCTATATCTCAAGAAATAATGAACGGAATTAAACAAAAATTTATCGACAGGTAGCCTTTACAGTGAGTGCTCTGTCATTGCGACGCATGTATTACAGCAGCAGGCCGCAAATTTCAACTACCACTTTAAACCTATCTTAAAAACTAAAATGCTGTGCGAAATCGTCTCTGTGCATTAAATTCTTTCCGTGTTTTGCATCAGTCAAAATCAGTGCTGTAATACATGCGTCGCAATGACAGAGCACTCACTGTAAAGGCTACTTGTCGATAAATTTTTGTTTAATTCTGTTCATTATTTCTTGAGATATAGCAGTCACAAGAATCGAGAAAAAACATTTGATTGTTCAACTCCCTAGAGTTATTGGCACCAAAATTAAATCAACACCTGTACCCTCTAGAGGCAACATATGGACCACATTTTGCTTGATTCCACCCGTTATACTTCCTGAGGAACTGCAGGTACGCATAGCTGAAGAAACTTTCGATTGACATCTACTTCTGTCTTTGATGTCTGATTGCTTCCGGCTTTGTGTGCATGTAGCGGGTCATCATTGCGTTTGTGACCAATGATCCTGTGTAATTTTTGCTTCTTATCGTCCCCTTTAACACTCCTTAAAGTTTTGCCCAAGAGTTCAGAATACACCCTGTATGTGTTGCGATACATTAAGAATTTTGATTTTAAAAGTTTTTTTTTTAATAGCTTATTTTATGTGTGAAGTAGAGAACTAGGAAAAACAAGCAGTAAACATTAATTTTCTTGCGCATGTTGTAGTATTTGAGACAGAAATGGTTAAGTTTAGCATTACGTAAACCTTGATTTTCTCCAATGCTGTTTTTTTTTCGTAGTGTCACTTCCGTTGCCAGGGTGCGATATATGGAATAATTTGCAATTTCTGTGCTTTGCTATGCTGTTTTATTTATCTGCAGAGTAAAATTATTGTTTTATTTCTTAGTTGTATTTGTACCCTCGAGTGCTTTTATCTACCGGGGTTGTCGGCCTGTCGGTAACTGAATAATGAAAGCGATTTTGCGTGTTGTGCTTGAGGGTTTGCAGGGGTGCTCTCAAGGGGAGGAGTTCATGGCTCAGCCTATGACATTAAAACTTTAAGGACTGGGGGGGGGGGGGATTCTGCAGGGGTTTTGTATTTATTTGGGACGGGGCTCTCGTTCTTGGGGGAAAGGGTTCTTCGTAGCATTTAAGGGGGTGAACCATCGTCCTTGCGGTGGTGGGGGATGGGTAACCCTGGAGTTCGACTCCTGCTTTAGCTCTGGCTGATTTTTCTCTTTTTTACTTCCTTTTACAAAAAAGAAAGTATTGTACTCGCGAAAAAATTTTCACTCAAAAATCGACCTTAATTTCCATGTTGCTCACCCCCGAATGAATGTTGAGTTTTTTTTTTCGACTCGACCACACGTGGATAAGTGCCTAAGAACGTATAGACATGCGAAATATCCATTTTGATGATTCCCGAGTTCGTTACAACGAGTTTTCTCGTGACGTCTGTATGTACGTGTGTATGAATGTGCGTATGGGAGGATGTGCGTATGTATGTCACATAACTCAAGAACGGTATGTTCTAGAAAGTTGAAATTTGGTACGTAGACTCCTAGTGGGGTCTAGTTGTGCACTTCCTCTTTTGGTTGCATTCGGGTGTTTCTAAGGGGGTTTTTTGCCCCTTTTTGGGGGGAAATCATTGTTAATTTCGATGTAAACTCAAGTGGTGTTACAATATGGCGGACACTTGGCAATATATCGCCAGTCTTTTGGTCGCCAAGTTTTGTCGCCAACTTAACGACAGATTTGGCGATTTTTTAAAAAAATCTGGTTTTAATTTGATCATTGATGGTGATATTTAGAGAGTAAACTATTGAATCACATTACAAATACCAATAATGGGAAAATGACATTAAATTGGACTAAAAGGAAGTCATGTGAGGCACACATAAGCTCGTTTTCTCATGTGATGCAGTGATTAATGATTCTGTTTTGCACATACAGTGGCTCCCAAAAGTGTTCGTACACCTTGAAATTTTGTAGTAAAACCAAAATAACGCAAAACCTCATTCGAATATGAAGTCCAATTTTTTTTCACACCATTCCTATGCCATTTTGAATAAAACCCAGTAGTTTTTTTCAAAATATTGCCAAATTTTATTTTTGAAATTTGTCAGAAACGATGAGACCAGAGAAAAAATACGCCACAAAAGTCATCGTACACTGAAATAGTTTCGAATAAATTCATGATTAAAATTATCATATGTGGTTTTTTTTTTTATTATTTTTGCATTGCAATGACACTGTAAAGTCATTTGCCTTTAATTTTTTCTTTATTTATTCCCTAATATTCTGCTTATTATTTTTAAATGGCAGGTATGAGTAGAAAACAACAAACACGATTCGAAATTTGATTTTTTTCCCCTCACAGTAGCCATAAAATGGTTTGAAATGTCTCTAAATTAGTTAATTTATACCATTCTATAATGAAGTGCTTGATAAAATGCTTTAAAGACAAGAATCGGATCGAAAACAAGGTAAGAAAAGATCAACTGACAAAGTTAACAAAGCGTGGTGTCGGAGGTTTACAGTTAAACAAATTATGAAAAATACACATTTGAGCTCTGTAAAAGTTTCTATAGAATTGAATAAAATATTTTACGTTTAATTTTCACCTAAAATTGTTCGCCAAGTTCTCTGATTAGCTGAATTAACGGGGACCTCTTCCCGCAGAAATTTTCTTGTTCGTACGAAAAACAGTAAACTTACGCTTTCCGTCGTAAAATCAATGATAAATAAGGTCAAAACGTTTTGGAACACGTCTTACTTATAGATGAAAATAAATTCAATATTTTGGGTTAAAATGGTGTATAATTGTCAATAGAAGAAAAAATGAGGAATTTAATCTTAACAACTTAGCTGGATCAGTTAATCAGGACGGTGAAGGTGTTCTTGTGTGAATGTGCATAACAGCATCAGGACTTGGAAATTTGGAATTTTTTGATGAAATAATGAATCATGCTGTTCACTTAAATATTTCGAAAAACAATTTTAAACTATTAGCCCAAAATTTGGCAATCGGAAACAACTTTGTTTTTATCAAAATAACGATAAGATTTACACGTTTGCGTTTGGTACCTCAAAAATTGTCCTTAAACTTAGAAATATCTCCTCAATCGCGAGATTTAAACTTAATGGAACATATTTGGTGATATCTGGTGGCTAGATGACGAAAATACACCATTGAAGCGAAAAGCGAACTAGAAACAGTAAGACTCAAAGTGCGGCTGAACACTTGTTCAGAAATTGCATAAAAAAAAGAAAGAAAAAACAATGAAATCTATTCCCAGACGTTTAAAAGCTGTTGTTGATACTGCATGATATTCTACTAAATAATAATTTTGTAAAAAGTTAGATTATTTACCAATTTATTGACATTTTTTCAAAGTGTACGAAGACTTTTGTAAGATAAAATTTCCGTCATTTTTTGGTTTTTAATTTTTAAAAAATTAAGTTTTAATGTTTTATTAAAAATTTTCATGTAGTTTTGTTCAAAATAGATCATAGATCTTATAATTAAATACCTATTGCGAAATATTAATTCTAACCAATGCATAGGGGCCTATTTCATTTAAAGTCGTAGGTGTACGAACACTTTTGGGAGCCACTGATGTAGTTTGAAGTTCGAAATTAATTAAAAGTTATCGGAGGTTCTTTTAATTTATGCGCTATGTTCGTAGTCCTTTAATGCCTCTGAGAATCTGGTTAGTTTCTTGCAAAATAATCGTAATAATTTTGTTTACTGCAGCAAGATCGATATGTCTTTCCTCGCACTCTGGTGTTCAGCAAAGGTGTCGCTCTTGCGAATTCGCTTCCATCCGCTACAGCAAAAGCTGCAAAGGAACTTCTGCAGGGACAGAACCAAGTCCTCAGCCGAGAACATTTGGTGGAACTAACTTATGGTCCGAAAAGGGAGCCTCAGAAAGAAATCATGCTGCCTAGATTTCTCTCAATGGATAAAAAGGTAAGTGAAAATTTCTTTGATATAAAAAATATTTTCTTCTTACAACTACCATTTGTTCTCTTGTAATCCTATGATTTCTATGATATCTCTTCAAAATAAAGTAGTCATCATTACTTGCTGTGTTAAGTTCGGGGATATCCTTCTCAAGTTATTTTAACAATTTTCCTTTTGTTTTTTCTACTTGATACTTGACAAAAGAACTTGTTTTGCAACCTATGCATGCATAACTAGATTTCCCGAAAATCCTAGTCATTTGAGGAAAGAGACCTCATCGTGAAATTGCTTATCGAAAGCTGATGCATCCGCCTGTCTTACATTGTGACTCTAGTAGAACCTACGATAGTAAAAATAATTGTTTTTTTATTTGCAGGTTCTTCGTTTCAGTGGATATTTCAGGGAGGATATCGAAGATTGGGCAATCGAAAATTATCGCATCAGACCTGTCAAAGTGCTTTATTATTTGCAAAATGATACGATGGAAGTCATAGAGCCTAAAACCGAAAACAGCGGCTTATTGCAGGTTAGTAATGAGTTACTACTAATGATTAATTCGTTTCTGAAAAGCTATATATCCAAAAATATCGCACATACGAGTACAACGATGAAGAATATATAATACCTTATCTAAGGAACTACCTACAAATGATGTCACACTTTGAGAGGGGAGCCAAAAGTATGACATCACGCAATTTTTACTTCCTTTTACAAAAAAGGAAGTATTGTATTCGCGAAAAAAATTTCACTCAAAAATCGACCTTAGTTTCCATTTTGCTTACCCCTGAATGAATGTTGACCTTTTTGAACTCGACCACACGTGGATAAGTGCTTAAGAATGTATAGACACGCAAAATATCCATTTTGACGATTCCCGAGTTAATTACAACGAGTTTTCTCGTGACGTCTGTATGTACGCATGTATGTATGTGCGTATATGCGCACTTGCGTATGTATGTCACATAACTCTAGAACGGTACGTCCTAGAAAGGTGAAATTTGGTACGTAGACTTCTAGTGGGGTCTAGTTGTACACCTCTCCTTTTGGTTGCACTCGGGTGTTTCTAAAGGGTCTTTTGCCCCTTTTTTGGGGGAAATCATTGTTAATTTCGATGTCAACTCAAGTGTGTTATAATTTGGCGGTCACTTGGCGATATATCGCCAGTCCAAAGTTTTGTCGCCAACTTGGTGACAAATTTGGCGATTTTTTTTTTAAAAATCTGGTTGCAATTTGGCCACTGTTGGTGATATTTAGAGAGGAAAATATTAAATCTCATTAAAATTGCCAATAATGAGAAAATGACATTAAATTGGAGTAAAAAGAAGTCATGTGATGCACACATCAGTTAGTTTATAATATATTTCTGAAAAGTAGCATGATATGTGACAAATGGGGGGGGGGATTGGTGAAATGTGACACTTTGTAGCGAATGGATGGTGAGGGGGTGTCTAAAAGTGGTGAAGACATCTTTATTGGGCTGGGTTTTTCTCCTCGATCATTTTTTAAAAATCTCTCTTTCACAAACACTCGCGCGCGCGTGTGTGTCTGTATGTCGAACCGCCTCCGAAATTAAGTTATGGCTACGCCACTGATGAATGTGCTCTCCGCCTTGTTCCGCTACTCATTGGTAACTGGAAACCCAAGACACGTTCCACACTATATTAGAGATTATCTATGCTGAGTGTATGAATGTGGCAAGCATGTTGGCTTTTCGTAATCTCCATTCCTCCACAACAGCAATTTGAACCCTGACTGCGTCATCTATCAGCTCATTTAGATGATGCAGATTAAACTAACTGTTTTCCCCCTCCTCAAACAAATTCCCATGGTCTTACAACTGTTCTGGTGAAATATCAAGTAATTCCGACTCGTAGTTTTGTAATTAGCGTTTTGAGATCGGAACTTTAATTATAATCATCCTATAAGAGACAGAGTACGATTCAGGACAAAGCTTCGAAACAAAGGCAGATTCAGACTTCAGAGCAAAGGTTCAACAAAATTCAGAGCAAGTAAGTGATGTATTTTTTTAAAAAGAAATTCAACCCTTTGAAAAGACAGAGAGAAGGATTGTTTGAGCTATGCCCCCTATTTATGGCACTCCCTGATTATTGACGAATTGTGCCAGTTCCAGCTTAGAGTGTATTATTTTTAATTGATTATCAAACTATCAATCATAACAAGTTTTCATTCTCCTTCTTGTTGGATAAGCAATATTTTTCGCTTATTAATTTTTCCCATTAATCTTTCAGGGAACATACCTGAAACGACACGCTTTTCCGCATCCATCTGGTAGAGGACGTCGATATTTATGGAAAGACCTAAACTTGGGCAATGATGTGAATGTTTATGGTGTGTCTATCCGACTTACAGACTGTGATCAATGGACAAGGGTAAGTACCGTTTAATTCTTAATTAACAACACTGTACTTTTTTTTTTTCTTGTGAGACTTTTCATGATCTGTGTTAAATGTGCAAGGGCGGAAGAAAGCAGTTAGCGGATGCACGAATTGATCATGTTATTATTTTATTTCTTCTTCTTTTTCTTTTTTCTTTTTTTCTTTTTTTTTTTTTTTTTTGTGCTAGGAATGAAGCTTTTTCTTGGAGACCACTGTTTGGAGCCTGTAAAAAATGTTAAGAAACTACTTAAAACGCAGATCTGTACACAAAAAATAACTACAGATTCGTTGTTACCAGCCAGAAATATAGTACAAGAAACAAATATTTTCATCTAAACTTTGAAGGGCAGTTTTCCTGTTGTGCACTCTGATCGGCTACCAGATCTATCTACTCTTTTGTTTCTTAAGTTTTACATCCACTATCTTTATGGAAAACATCTTTTATATATATATATATACACTGACTACCAATAAGTATTTGGACACCTGTGATAGAAAAGAAAAACTAACTTTATTCAAAATCGATAGTTGGTAGAGCCTCAACGAGAGGCAATTACAGCGTTAACCTTCCGAGGCATACTTTCAACAAGTCTTTGTATGACAGCTAGTGGTATTTTCTTCCACTCAGCTTGGAGAAGGCACAGAAGTTCCTTCACCGATTTTGCACGGGGAGTGCACCCCTGAATTCGGCGATGCAACTCGTCCCAGAGGTTCTCGATAGGGTTCAGGTCTGGGCTCTGGGCAGGCCAGTCCATTCGATGAACTCCATTGGCACCATACCAAGCTTTGGTTAACGTCGAAACATGACAACTGGCTTTGTCGTCCTGAAAGTAACAGGGATCCAACCCGTAAAACTGCCACAACATAGGAAGCACATTGTCATCCAAAATAGTGCAGTAGGCATCGGAGTTGAGCTTACCATGAATGGGGACCAAGGGTCCCAGCTCATACCAAGAGAAACACCCCCAGACCATAATTCCACCTCCGCCGAACTTGACTGTTGGCACAATGCATTCTGGCAGGAGACGTTCTCCAGGTAGACGCCAGACCCAGACCCTGCCATCAGAACGGTAAAGGGTGAACCTTGATTCGTCACTCCAAAGAACTTGTTTCCACTGATCTACGGTCCAATTTCGATGTGCTTTGCACCACATTAACCGAGCAGTGCGGTTAGACTTTGTGATCAAATGCTTACGGGCAGCAGCACGACCATGAAAACCAAGCAGATGTGCTTCCTTACGGATGGTATTATATGAAACAATACTCCCGGATGAATGTTGAAACTCCTCGCGGATGAGGGCCATCGATTGGGTGCGGTTCTTCCAAATTTCTCTGGACAGCACTCGTCGGTCTCTATCTTCCAGTTTCTTGGGTCTGCCGACTCGGGGCACATTCCGACAATGACCGCTCACCTTCCACTTCTTAATCACATAGGCCACTGTCGATTTTGGGTACTTCAGATCGCGAGTAATTTCCCTTAAGGATCGGCCACATTTGTGATACCCGATAATGTTATTTACAAATTTGTGCTTCTGCTTACGTTGTTTTGTGTTACTTTACTGTTCTGCATAAAGGTATTTATTTATCCTAAACCATTGTTTCGAGTTTTTGAAAATATCTATATTGCAATAGACGTAAAATGAAGTAGTGAGGTGTCCACATCAGATTTTTCAGTACCATGTTTTTACTAATATGGTTTGGTGTATGTCTGTACGGATGGAATCTTGCAATTCGATTTTCTCCCACTTCCTATGATCGGATTCTTTTCAAATTTAGTATGCGTCCTCAGACCCGACGACAATGCAATATTCTTTAAGTGTATTAATTAATTAAGATTATTAGAATAAACCCCAAATTCAGCCAGATTACGACAAATTAAACATAAAAATGGGTACTACGTGTTCAAAAAATTAGAACAATGTCGTAATATAAAACGTACTTCAATTACATTAAAATAAAGACTAGCTATATTAATTGAGAAAAATGGAGTACCCCCATAAGTTTGCTAAAAAATGAAAAAAGCAAATTTCAGTTGTTTAGCTTAATCAGAATAGAACACAAAAATTTTTTCATTTGAATTAAAAACATTTCATTTTCAAAAAAGTTAAATGTTGTATATAGTTAACAAATTGTTACACAGTCAAGTAAAACTAAATGGGGAGGTTTGACCCGTGTCAAACCTCCCAGAATTGATGCAAATTAAACGTTCCATAATAGTCATTTTAGAAAATTAAAAAAAAAAAAAAATTTGAATTTTGACATCTGGAATTCAAATTATGTTTTTCGCAATCAGGTGTGGGTGTGTGTAGGCGTGTGTGTTTGTGTCTGTGTTCAGGCATGAGTATGTGTGTAGGTGTGTGTGTATGCATGTTTGTGTGTAGGTGTGTGTGTATGCATGTTTGTGTGTAGGTGTGTGTGTATGCATGTTTGTGTGTAGGTGTGTGTGTATGCATGTTTGTGTGTAGGTGTGTGAGTGTGTATGTGTCTGTAGGTGTGTGAGTGTGTATGTGTCTGTAGGTGTGTGTGTGTAGTTGTGTGTGTGTGTAGTTGTGTATGTATGTGTGTGTGTGTGTGTAGGTAATGGACGCAACCTGGAGACGGGTTTCGCTAGGGGAGCAGCATCGTGGGGCCGGTCGACGGTGGTGCTGCAGAGGGAGGGGGGGGGGGAAATAAAATCATAGGAATTCAAAACAGTCAAGTGAGAACAATTAGCAATGTGATTGCTCAAAAAAAACCTATTAATATAAAAAGTCAAAGTAGACAATATGTATGTTGTCTTTTAACCTATTAATCTGAGTACATACATAGTTCAATTTACTTTTGTGTAGATTAATGACGAATGGCGCAGGAGAGATGAACTTGAAACAAAAAAAGTACTTTTTGCCCGAAAAGTACAACACATATGATTTCTTCTTGATTCTACCTCAAAATAGCTAGAAAACAGAAACAACTTTTAAGTATACATGATGCTATGCTGCCATATAACGCTCATCCCTTAAATAAATGTTTAAATATGAAAAGGAGAGGATGGGTCAAATCTCCCCTATGGTTAAAACTCCCTAGGTCCTCCTATAGCGGAGTCATATACAGAAATTGTGATTTTTTTAGAAAGTTTTTTTTTTTTTGAATGGCACAGTACAGGTATAAATTTTGTTTCTTTATGGCAAGGTTTGTGACCTGCCAACCCCCCCCCCTCCCTGCTGCAAGAAATCATTTAATGTTGGAATTTTTTGTTTGTTTTCTTTTCCAGGAGTACTTAATCAACGCTGGTCTCGAGCTAAATGATCCCGAACCAATCCCTCCCGATCCGTACGAGATGCAGAAATCTAACATTCTCGGCCGGAAAGAACCCCCAGTCACCCATCGAATAGAAGAGGACAAATTTTACAAGTTCTTGACTTGTGATCGTAAAGTCCTCAGATTCTACGGCTCATGGCAAGATGTACTTAGCGACCCGCCAGAAATGAGGCGTGTCATTTTGCAGGTAAAAAGGTACTAACCAGGAAACCACACGATCAAGGAAATTCGGAAAAAATCGAAATTGATAGCATTTGAAAGAGCATCGTAAAACATGTCTACGGCACAAATATTATGTGACCTCGTAACCCCGTTATCAAGATATGAGGTCTTAAAGTCTGCCGAAATGTTAAGTAAAGTCGCCAAATTTAGCGAGTTTCGTTCAAAAATGGTAGGTACGGAGTGAATTCAACATCTGCATCTGACAAGACATTGCCATTTTTGGTCTTTACCAAAGTGAGTGTAAGATTTTCTAAGTGAATACTTTACTCGGGGGTAACACTGGGGAGGGGGGGGGGGAGCCGTGGCACAGACTGCTCCATTAAAATGTTTAGGAGGTTGTATTTAGGGATATTTTTCAATTGTATGGGGTTTGCCTTGTTTTGTAGGGCCTTCCAGTTATTGGGAGGGGGGGGGGGGGCGTTATCGCTCTTGGAGGAAACAGGCATCTCTGCTTTACGTGTGTGTGTCAAATATAAGAACCACTATCAAGCTCATAAAGTGGAAAGTTTATCCAGAGATACGACAGCTTCAAAACAAGATTAAATTTAAGTTTTATCATATTATTGGTGATGAAAGCAAGCGCACAACTGAAGGGGGTCAAGAGGTGGCAGTTGGCCCTCCTGATATTCAAAGAAAAAGTACTGACATGCACTTTCAAAAGTGTACTATGGTTATTTGAGGAGGACACGGGGGAACGCCACCGACGTCAGACGAAATATTTGGGGGTTTTTTTGTTGTAAAAACAATGCAATGTGTAAATTGATTTCAAACTACCCTTCTCTCTCTTTCTCTCGACGAGTCCCCTAAACTCTAAGGTGAGTTTTACCAAACATGTTTTCAATTTACAGCTCTGTGGATGGTTTCCATTTTTAATTTTTTTTTTTGCTTTTTTTTTCATCTTCTGTGCATCAGCTTTAGCGTACAAACTTGTTTATTTGGTTTCCTCTGAAAATTAAGCACGAAAAAAACGTTATATTCTAACGTTTCTCTTTATGAAATCCGAAAAGCGTTTCTTCAAATATCTCAAAAATTCATTTCTGAAGATACTGCGCTTTAACTCACCACGGCGGAATTGTACCTTTCCCCAGTAAAATTTTGAAAAGACGAGCAGGATAAAAGTATATTTTTGCATTTTAGTGTATTTTAAGTAGATTTTACTTCAGTACTTAAAGTGTTAATTACAATATTATTGATATACTATATTTTAAGTATTTCTTGTTATAAGGTAGGTGCGGGCAATAAGGCTTGTCGGCTAATAAGGCCTAAACAACAAAAATACAATTTAAAATGTTCGTATCCACCCAAGGATGCAGTCGTAGGTAGCTAACACTCATAGATGGCACTTCATACTGGTCGTGACATGTTGCTCACCTGTTGCGAATAGTGCGACGCGATTCGTTTTCGCGAAACGGCTGTGCAACACGAGTAATAAAAAATCGTTCGACTGAATGTTAAATAATATTTATAAATGTTACACTTTTAGATATAGTTTTGCGCTCCAGTTTTCTGTTGTCAATGCTTCTATCGATCTTTGATGTCCGAATCATATATCTAAACCAATTATTGTACTTTTGTGTACTTCTTTGTACACGATGTCAGCGGCTAATAAGGTTTGCCAAATTTGATCGTACGCCTTATTATACTCCTTTGTTTTTGCGATAATGTTTGTCAGTTTTACATCTTATTTCAAATATTTCTCAATATATTATGGATGTTTATAAGAAGTTACGGTTATTTATTAAATGGTTCAGTGTCATAGTAGTACCCCAAGCAGACCTTCTGAAAAGTTTTATCACATGGTTTACGGTTCTAGTCCGGACGATGAAAAAGACAATGCCGCTCCATTAAAAAGTACAGCATTTCAGGAGCTTATGCCTACATTAGAGAAAATTATGAAAAAAAAAAAAAAAAAACAACAAAAAAAAAACCTTCAACTGTTAGAAGAAAAGCCATTAATTACACTGAAAAATAAATTTTAACGAATTTTCTGTTCCTCAGTGTACTTTGGGTGTTTCTTATAGGTTTTAAGGTGTTGAAAAAGAATATGTTTGCAAATACTTTCTATCACCTTCCAATTTTAAGAAATTTCATTTATAAGTTTTGAATTATATATGCTATCAAATGGCAGTGAACAGTTTACTATATTTTTCTTTAGATGCATTTGATCCAAAGACACATAATTTTTTATTCATTACAGCGATAGAACATGTAACAAGAGAAACCGAATTCACTTTGATAAGTTTATTAATGCGACCTTGAGCAGATGGCTCTAGGCGCTCCGTATCATTTCGGTTTCACGCAAAATTACGGTGGTTGAAGGCACGTGGAAATGCTCTGCCATCGGTTCCCATATCTTATTCTTGCGTCCTTGCGTGATGAAAGAATCCTACGAAAATATGAAGATATTGATTCATGAAAGTGACTTTTCACACCATAACTGGAGCATATGGGCAGTTTTTTAAAGTAATTACCGTTCTCATTGGTCTACAACTTGATTATACAATATACTGCAATTTTCTGTGTGAATGGAACAGCAGGGCAATACATGCACATAAAATCAAAAAAGAAATGGCCAGAGCGCAAACAATATATTGCAGGTGACAAAAAAAATCTGTGCAAAACGTTCCTCTAATCGTTAAAAAAAAAAAAAAAAAAAAAAAAAAAAAAAAAAAAATCCCCTACTTTTACACGTAAAGTTGGGATTGAGGCAGAATTTCATTAAATCAATGGATAGAAAGGGCGTGGATTTCAGTATTTGTAGGAACAGTTCTCATCACTCATTTATGCAAAAACTAAGGAGGATATTTTCATTGAACCACAGATAAGAAAACTTATGGAGGAACAAAATTTTGAAGCTAGTTCAAGTGATTTAGGAAAAACAGCATGGATTGATTTTTAAAATGTTATGACACAGTTCTTAGGAAATAAAAGTTCTACATATGAAAAATTAATTTAAGACATGTTGAAAAATTCCAAAAAATTAGGATGTTCAATGTCACTGAAATTCCCCCCCCCCCCTTTGAAAGTATGGGAGCTATGAGCGACGAGCTTCCCCTAGGATATTTCTGCAATGTAAGCGAGATATCACGGGCGGTTTACTCCTAATATGCTCGGGATTACTGTTGAATTCTGATTAGAATATTATATCTTATTCAAATTGTGCTGTTAGTGCCAATGATAAAGCATCCGCAGTTTACGCATTTATAGCTACATAAAGTATGAAATTTAGGAAAATGTTTTACAAGTATCATTATTTTTTTCATCAAAAGTCTTTTCCATTCTATTAGAATTTTTTAAACAATATATATTTTTTTGTGTTTTATACTAGTTTTAATCATTGTAATTGTTTATAAAATGGTAAATGACCAAAAATATTGCACATGTATTGAATAAGTGCCATTAAATTGATTTTAAAGATTTCGGATTTTTCAAAAATCTGTGTGTGATGGAACATTTTTATTGTCATATTCTTTTCCAGCACCCCTTAAAATATAAAAATCACCACTTACTTAATGTGGAACAGAAACCTTGTTGATCAGTGTTATCAGAGAACCCCAGTCATCAAAGACTTGTTTGACAGAAACAAAAAAGGGAAAGAAATAAAAAAGACGTAAATCCTCAATGAAGGAAATGATACTAAAGGAAACGATGCTATTTGGTGCTGTCACACACTTGTGAGAGGATAAGATGAATGACATGAGATTATATCTAAAATGTGGCAAGTGGTATCATAAGGAATGCTTCGGTGTGACAGTCTGTGACAAAGATAATTTTGAGTGCCATGACTGTTGTTTTTTTTTTTTTTTTTGTTGTCATTTTGAAGACTTTAAGCATGATTAATGCATATATATTACAATTGATCTCAATTATCAATGTTGGAAGCTTTTTTTTTTAATATTTAAGAATGTTAAAGTTCTCAGGTCTTATTATCTTACCATAGTATAATAGGCCTAATGACAAGGTTTTAAAAAATGTTTTATTTCATGCTTGTTTTCTGCAAAACTGGTGATATTTTGGTTAGTTTCTTGTGGTAATTGATCTGTATGATTAACTAATATTACAATTTGTTGATTCGGATACATAGTTTTTATTTCATTTCAAATCTCCCTTAGGCAGGCCTTATTACCCGCACCTATCTTAGTTCTTATAAGCATTAATTATGAGTATTTTATTTAGTTTCTCTGAAAAGTTAATTTGTATACTTAAAGCAATATAAATTTAAAAAATAACTTCAAATTAAGAAATTTTACTTAGCAGATGGATGTTAAAAAGAAATACGATGTGCAGTAAAATAAAAATTAAAGAAGCCTGTCGAAAGGGGAAAAAAATATTACTGACTCTGACAAATATGATACTGAACAAAATAATGATTAAAAGATAGAAAATTGTGGCACCAGAAACATTTCATCAATTTAAGTCTGGTACAGATATTGCAGCGGTCGATCAAACTACTCCGAAAAGCAAAATTGCAAAGGTTTTTCAAATGGAGGTGACCGAGTTTGTAATAACCCAGACTAGTACCAGGCAAATTATATCACGTCCGAGTATTGTGGTGCACTAATCTGGAAATGAATAAGTGATTGTAGTTTGGTTGAAACAAAACGCGTAAAAGTTATTCCAGTATTTAAAAAAAAAATAAATAACATGCTATATGTTGTGCATTTACGTCATAGACACTTTTATCTGCAGTGACAGGTTTTGTTCAGACGACAGGGGCTGCTATAACGAACGTCGACTATATTAATGGTTTTTAAGAATAAAAATATTCCCTCTATTCATGGTGTAATTTACCATATCGATAATTTTGAAGTGCATATTATTGACACTTACTATCCGTTGTTTTCACTTTAGAATTATTTTATTTTTTTTTTTCATTTTGAATTAAAAATTTTTCCTCACACTGGTCAGACGATAAAACTTCATGCATAGATTATCACTTAAAAAAATAAATAAATAATAAGAACTGATACCGTAATCTATGATTATTTTATTACAGCATCAATGACTGTCCCTTTTATTATCTATATACTGTATGAGCTCAAATTAACCTGTTTTTTTGTACTTACGAGTATTCGTAGTAATTTTCATAGATATGAAGAACTACTTACAACACATTTGCCTTAATTCACTTAGCACATTTAAAATACAGCAATATTCTGAACTGTATTATTGTCACGAATGAAATTCTAACATTTACGTTTAATTTCGTTGTAAAGTTGTCGTTCCTCTGAATAAAGCCACTTCATAAGCTTGATGGTGATTCTTTAATTTAACACGCACAAGCAAAGGATTAATGCAAAACATCTTTCACACTCTTTGCAGAAGACTCAAAATGGAAACGAAATGCTTTGCAAGATGCAGACGAATGAAATAGCGCAGTGTTTTAAATTTTTTGCCAAGTCTTTAAATTTGGTGATTTTTCATGAGATTTCGGCAGACTTTAAAACCCCATATCTCGAAAACGATGGGACGAGGGCACACAGTTCATGTGTCAAAAAATGTCTAAATATGCTCTTTTGAATGCGACCATTTTGAACTTTTTTCATGATTACTGAAGTAGTGTAATTCCCTTCTAAGTACATTTAATGCTTCTTATCTTTTATAATTCTGTACGCTTCTAGTGATTTAATAAAGTCTATGCTTGATGTGAATGATAGCGATCAATAGTTTATTTGTAGTTCCCTCCAAGACAGTAGCCGAAAATAAATTCCTCTCCCGCTCATTCCTGGAAGAGTCAAGAGAGAATTGTGTTATCGTGCATCAAAAATCTCATGTTTCATATTCTGCAATAAATTCTTTAAAACTTGTTTTACTGCTTGCGTAGTATCAGTACTGGAAAAGCAACTAGATTCACTGTTCTTAACAGCACACTTCTTATGAAGAGAGAGACCTGAACTTATAGCTTTCCCTTCTAAGTGCATTTAATGCTACTTAACGTTCATAATTCTGTACGCTTCTATACATTTAATAAAGTCTATGCTTGATGTGAAGGATAGCTATCAAGCGTTATTTGTAGTTCCTTCCAAGACAGTAGCCGAAAATAAATTCCTCTCCCACTCATTTCTGGAAGATTCAAAAGAGAATTGTGTTATCGTGCATCAAAATTCTCATCTTTCATATCCTGAAAAAATCTCTTTAAAACTTGTTTTACTCTGCTTGCGTAGTGTCAGTACAAGAAAAACAACTGGAGTTGCTGTCCTTAACCGTGCGCTTCTTATGAAGTCCTGAACTTATAGTTTCCCCTTCTAAGTGCATTTAATTCTTCTTAACTTTTATAATTTTGTATGCTTCTAGACATTTAATAAAGTCTATGCTTAATGTGAATGATAGCAATCAAGAGTGTTATTTGTAGTTCCTTCCAAGACAGTAGCCGAAAATAAATTCCTCTCCCACTCATTTCTGGCAGATTCAAGAGAGAATTGTGTTATCGGGCATCAAAAGTCTCATGTTTCATATTTTGCAATAAATTCTTTAAAACTTGTTTACTGCTTGCGTAGTGTCAGTATTGGAAAAACAACTGGAGTTGCTGTCATTAGCGGTGCGCTTGTTATAAAGAGCCCTGAACTTATCGTTTCCCCTTCTAAGTGCATTTAATTCTTCTTAACTTTTATAATTCTGTACGCTTCTAGACATTTCATAAAGTCTATGCTTGATGTGAATGATAGTGATCAAGAGATATTTGTAGTTCCTTCAAGGACAGTAGCCGAAAATAAATTCCTCTCTTACTCATTTCTGGAAGATTCAAGAGAGAATTGTGTTATTGTTCATCAAAAGTCTCATGTTTCATGTTCTGCAATAAATTCTTTAAAACTTGTTTACTGCTAGCGCAGTGTCAGTACAGGAAAAACAACTAGATTTGCTGTCCTTAACAGTGCGCTTCTTATGAAGTCTTTTGTGCATTTTTAATTGTTCCTTCTAAATGCATTCAATGCTTTTTAACTTTTATCATTGTGTACTTTTCCTTATGCTAGTCATTTAATAAATTCTATTTCAAGCTAAACGAAGGGGCTAGGCAGTCGTCGCCCTCCGTAACCGTCATTTTCTGAAAACAATAATATGAAATTGAAGAAATTACTAGCAATAGCTACTATTATAATGAAGTAAATTCTATAAATTTGCTTTTAATTAGCTTTAGACAGTAACACTACTGTCGAGGCCGGATGGCGTTACCCACTTTTTGATTTTAATCCACGCTCGCCTCCTCTCCCTTCTTTTAAACGTCAATAACACTGCACGGCAAAAAAAAAAAAAAAAAAAAAAAAAAAAAAACACCTCTTTAATATGGTTTTTACATCCAATGGTTTTATGAATCCAAATATTACTGCCGTTTACACGCAACACTTTTTGGAAATGGCCCCCAATTGTTTTCAGTTTTCGACAGTTTTATAGGCACTATAAAATATGTTAAATATGTTAAAAGTACAAAAGCATGAACATTTGGAGCAAGTTGGGAGACTCATGGATGTATTCCTTCTTAAAGTATTTAAAAAATCATCAAAACCGATCTTTTTTTCCAAGGGGCTTGTTTTAAAATGTCTTCACCTATTTTCGGCATAAAACCATAGCATAGGACTCACATTCTATGAGCCCCGTGTTCGAAAAATGTTTACTTTGTAAAAACAATTAAAGAAAAAAAACTCTAGGAGGGGTGGAAGATTAATTGACTCTCCAACCCTTGAACCCCTACAGACCCTACGTAACGCGTCAGGGGATGACTTTTACGGTTTTCATCCGCCACCCCATTGAATAGGCTACAAATCCGCCCCTGCCATAGTTCATTCATACACATTTCGTATAACATCTTGCTCATGATACATTAAGTAATTTAATCTACTATTTCAAAACCTATTACCCTACACTTTGACAACTAGCAGTGAACCTTTATTACCCGCTCCTTTTAGAGAGTTGGCAAACTTATAATAATTTTCGTATTAATTCAAATGTTTCTATAGTACTATCTAGCAGACGACGCTTTGGAACTGCTTGAAGATCATGCAGCGAATTGTGGGAGAGATCCTTATAAGGTCCTAGTGAGAAAGCAGAAAATACCTGTCAACAGGAATGAACTGCCAGGTAAAATCAGTTTCTTCGTACCATTAAAGTTTAATTTAAGCGCTAATACTTTCGTGTGTGAGAATTTGAAGCAAAATACGTAAGAAAATCCATAAATATTTTTTTAATGAATGAATTTTAAAACCTAATTATTCAGCAGTAATAGGATCTGAATCACCTAAAAACTCTTGCCGAAGATCGTCCTTATATCTATTTAGTATAAACAATTAATTCACCATATAGTAGGGTAGACCGGGGCACATTTACGCAGTGCCTTTTTTTCAAACCGAATTACAACTTGAGAACCAACAGTCATAACATATTGATGCTGCTCTCTAGCAAATATCCTCACAAATTTTTGAGCATCAGTCGAGCTTCGGTCTAGCATGCAGAAAGAATAATCTGTTTTTTACCAAGTCGAATAAATTTTGTGTTGAACGTTTTGAAGCTTATTATGAATTAATACTACTTAGTTAAGAATGAACAAATAGGGGAGGTTGGCTCAAAGCGGGTAGGTCTTCGTATGCCCTCCGTCCCCCATGGTGTGTTAGCGGCGATGAATACGTACGTCGTGTTTACCCGAACACCCCCAAGTTACACTGGCATCAAAAAGTTAAGGTACAACCGGTTTTTTGAGTCTAATTTGCAAATGAATAAATATAGAAACAAAAAATTTGGAGGATATGTGCATCAAATAGAATCTAATCGAATGACGTATTCGAATTTTATCGAACGCGTCATAGAAATTTGTATTAGTGTATTGCGAAAACGATTTGTAATAAAAAAAAGCAATCTTTGCGGAAGAGTCCATTCTTGAAGAAAACAGAACATCACAGTGTTATGTAGTAAAATGTCGTAGAAACAGTGCAAAAATGGGTTCTAATAAGGAATGTGTCTCCCCTCCCTAACACGAATGCGTTGGCGGCATCGCTTTTCCATGCTGTTTGTTAAGTTTTCGGAGATCGGAATAGGAAGAGAAGAATAGACACAGAGCAAGCCTTGTTCCAGCTCATGCAACGACCTTAGAGGAGGATTTAAAGCAGTAACCTGTGTGCCAAGATAGTCCCAAAGATGTTCTATCGGAATCAGGTCTGGAGATCGAACTGGCCATTCCATTCGTTCCAAACTGTGGTCCTCAAGATACTCCTCAACAATCCTTCTTCGGTGAGGGCGTGCATTACCATCCATCAGAATGATCTTCTCACTAGTGGGTCATTCCATACGAAATGAGCAAAATTCGCAAAAAAGTGGTGGCCGCATGGTAACAGATTTTTATGAAATTTGGTATACAGGTTCCTTTTATGCCTATATAAAAATGTCTAAAATATTTTTGCTTAAAATTTTTTATTTTAATAGTTACATGCGATTGAAAATTGGTCAAATTGAACAGCATTCTCATAAATGCTAAATGTTGCACTTTTGAAGGCTTGTATCTTATTAATTATTTAATGAAAAAATAAAAGTTATATGTTGTTGAAATCTATGGAGTAGGGTAATTTATCTGATATTAGTAAAATTTTCAAAGTTATTATAGTTAACTATTAACCGAGTTTCAAAAACTGAAAATATTTCAATTTTCTCATAATTAAGCATTTTATTTTTTAATCTCAATCTTTAAGGAATGCATTAGCTTTGATGAAATTAATATCCAATAATGTGCTAAGTATCATAAAAGAAATATCTTACTTTTGAAGTTGTATTTTAACTCCTTTGTCTTCATAATCAGTTTTAAACTTGGTGACATTTTGTAAAATGATGATTTTCCCCTTCACATACACACAAAAATTCAAATGAAGGAAAATTCAGACAACTTTAAAATTTTACAAGAATATAGAGCTGTGTTTCTACTATTTGCTTGAAGAAACTCGAAATTGGTTTTTGATTTCCAAACGTAAAATAAAATTCAGAAAAATAGCTTTTTTTTTTTTTGGTTTTATTGGTCAATCCATACAGTTTCGACGGATGGGTGCGCTCGACCATTTTTAATTTTTTTTTTGAAATATATATTCCTAAAAGCTGCATATGAAAGATGTTTAAAACCACTTTTATTTTTTCTCTCAACTGAACCTTTGATTTTTTAGAGGTCATCAAAAGTGATTTTCGTAGTCAAAAATTGGACCTTTGCATTTTGGCCGAAATCTATTTGAATTACATTTATGACAGTTAATTTAACACTTTGATGTCAAAGTGCATAAGTTGATAGTCTTATATGCTGAGTTACGTAGCTGTAAGTTAATAATTAAAATAATGGCAACAGGTTAAAGTTCAAGACCAAATGTAAAAATTTTACTCATTTCAAAGGGGGATAACTCACGTAGGGGACGGAAACACAAAATGAAATACAACAAAAACTAATCACTGGAACCATGCTAAAAAGAATATGTAACTGTTGCTGTGTGTTTGTACACCCTTTATAGATTACAGCCTCTTAAAAAATCGGAAAAATGACGAAAATGACATTTTTAGACCCCTATAAACCAAAAGGGGATAGAATTAAAAATAAAATTTCCTGGCCAAATGAATATTCCGTTCAAGTACTATACATGTTATACATATTGTTTTTTGTATATAGTTTGTAAAAAAGATACAGGTCTTTGAAATTAAGCAATTTTGCTAGTCAATTCACACACTAAAACAGAAATAAAAAGTGTGAAAACGTCATGGCACCTTCTTAAATTACGTATATTGTGCCCTATGTAATACATTATAGTGAAAAAACATACTGTAATTTTCAAAATAATTATTTTAATTTGATAACTTAGAAATATTTGAACATGAATGAGCAGTTTGTACTGTATGGAACCTGTACGGATTGACCCTTATGTGAAATTACGAGAATTCAAAGAATTAGATAAACGACTAAATGATGCAAAAGCAAGTAAAACTAACATTTATTTCAATTTTAAAAATGTACATTTCAGACTGTACTTCATAAACATGCTTTTGAGAAAATGAAACACGAAAGAAATGGTTAGTTTTGCTAAACTTACAAAATAAAATGAAGTAACTAATGAAATTTTAGCTTAGTTGAAGTTACTCTAGTAACAAAAATACGCTGATACCAATGATTAAATTTTAGTTGCATCTAAAAGACACTTCAATATGTTACGTAAAAAAAATTGAGTAAATTTAGAGCGTTCCCTCATCTTCGAAAAAAAAAAAACCGGTAACAGAGGAAAAAATGAAATTTTTGGAAATTTTCGATTTTTTAAAGTACAATTTCGTCATGAAGAAATTAATAAACAGTTACTAAATTAGAGCAGATAGTTAGTTATAGATAGTTTTTCAATCTGAATTATTTTTACTGTTATTTTTTCATTAAAAGAGCTAGAAGAGTGATTTAAAATCAGAAGTAAATTGGCAAAATTTCAATCTTTGTTAATATCTCAGATTCAAAAAAAGATCCGAATAAATTTTACTTTGCTCATTCCAATTAGACATTTGTTTATAGAATGCAGAAATATTTATTTTTTAAGTGTACGTTTATAACTTATGGAGTTATTGAGTCACAAACTGGCAGCGATGAACTCTGAAAATTTAGGCTTATCGTAAGCATCAACTTCTAATTTCAATAACAAAGCAACAAACTGTTTTTAGACTTCCATACTTTGCACTTCCTCATAGGTATGCATGGTTTACCTAAATAAAAATTTTCATTGAAATCTGTGACATGTCAGCCATAGCTGATTTGCTCATTTCGCATGGAATGACCCTAGTGGGAAAAATGTCTCGGTACATCAAATTTGTCGATGCTACTATCGGTCATGTTTTCTTAACGATAGCTCTGCATCCAGTTGAATTGTAGGCAGGTCCTGATCTAGTATTAGACCCCAGAAAGCTTGGCCTGGAGGCTCTCTAGTTCTAAGGGCTCCTAAAAATTGCAGACTATATTAAAAATAATTCAAAACTATGGTTAATTTATTGGCTTATATTGTAAGTATGGTTAATTTATATGGCCAATTTATTTGTTATGGTATTTAAAGTCAAGAACGATGTAAAAGTGTTAGCAATGGGACATTTAACATCAAAACAGGGATTTTTTGTTATCTAGCATTTTGTTTGAGTAGCTTACACCCTCAGTATATAATACTCTACCTACAGCATATGCAATAACCAAAAAAGTGCGGTTGCCCTCTGCAGCAGTGATTGTTCAAGGGGTCCCTGAAGATTTTTCATGTTTACTGTTCTAAAATTTCTAAATGGGGCCCTGATTTTAGGGGACTACGACGAGGTATAGGAAGTAGGATATTTCCATATACAATGCGCAGTACATCAGCAGTTAGACGAGAAAATGTTGGATTGCAAAGTATTCAGCATAATACTTACTGCTAACGAAAAATGTATTGCAAATGAGTGCCTACCTATGCTTTTCAGAAATACCGCATACACTTTTGATAACACTATTTTTGAATGCGGTCGTTTCCAAAATTTTAAAAGTATTTTTTTCTGAAAGAGCATGCTTAAAAACATAGGATCTGACCATTTTTTAAATAATTTATTTAAGTTTAATATTTAAAAAAAATTACTTAAATCGTTGCGATTTCATTATTTACACTTCTGTCGTGTGACATCACAAATGATGAAATGCCATTCAATGTTGCCATTCACAGAACAAAATATTTGATTCGCATCTTTACTAACGTGTGTTGGTAACGATATGGTTGATAGCAAGCGTAGAGCGCAATTTTAATTCGCTGATCTTGAACGTGGAAACGTAGTAGAAAGATGCGCCAAACTGCATCATTTGTGACGTCATAAAGACCACGCCTTGTTTGAAAAATCGGACATTTTAAAAAATTCATGAAAAAAAAAAAAAAAACTGTTGGGAAAATGAAAGTATTCTCTGGGTCCATGTAATTTTTTTTTGCTCATTCTATCCATTTCAGTGACTAAAAGTAGTACTTTTGACTGAAGGAAACCACCCATTTTTAGTGGGTCCCTGGCCTTTAAAAAATTCCTTTAGGGATTTTTTAAAGGCAAGGTTAACCCCAACCATTGTTAACCTTGCCTCTTGCCTTTAAAAAGACGAAATTATTGTAATTTTCTTTACATCGTTACAGCCACTTTCCCATTGTCTTACATGGAGCTGCAAGATGAAGATCTGACATGGTTTCAACCGAAGGATTTTAAAACTGGAAAAGATATTTTAATTTTAGGGAAAAAAATATTTTTATATGACTGCGACGAATTTACGAGACAATACTTTAAAGCAAATCTTGGTATAGAAGATATGGAAAGCTTCGCGGTTGCTGAAAAACCCAAACCACAAGCTCAGAGGGTAAGTCTTATCTCTAGTTTATCAACGAAAAGTTTTACGTTAAATGCAAAGGGTGAAGGAGAACCCTTTTATCTTGGAGAATATGAAGCATCTATCACTGTGACAGGGGGCGAGGAGCGGGGTCCATGGCGCAGATAGCGCCATTAAAATTTTTAGCAGAAGTTAATTTGAGAGGATTATTGATCTCATTTTGGGGGGGGGGAGGGTGCCTCGTAGAATTTGAGGAGAAGGTTCCATCTCCCTTAGGGGATAGTACTCCTTAACCTTTCGAAAGTTCTTGAAAATAATTAAAGTCTTTGAAGTAAAAGGAGAAAAGTATCCTTTATAATTAAATATATTTTAAATCCCAGTAAAAGGGGCCACTGATACCTCCTTTCCTCCTAGGTCAATCCAAAAGAAGAGTTAAAAATTGAAAAAGAACATGGGCTTATGTAGCAGTGAAAAAGACATGTTATGCCTCCGACAAAGTTGTCTGGGCTACAGATGACAGCCACATAACGGGAATAGCTTAGAGCCCCGTTAAGTCTAAATCTAACCCTGACTGCCATGTGAGATTGCATTAAATCAAATTCTTACAATTCGGAAGTAAACTTTTTCTCTAGAAGAAATTCGTTCCTTTTTCCAGTTTTTATTGTTTTGAGTCGAAGATTAAATATACTTTTTAAAGAAATATTTTTACGATTAATTTCTTAAATTGCATTCACCTTTCTACTTCTATATTTTTTCAGATTTATCCTCCTCATAATGGAATAGGATCATGGGATGACTCCCTACAAAATTGTCTTTCTGTAATTCCAAAAACTCTTAAAAAAGATTTCATCAAGGAACTGCATTTCAATGGAGTTGTTCTACGTTTCAAAGGCAAAATGGTGAGCAAAGATGTCAATGAAATAAGCCATTGCTTCATTCCTTTTAAGCATTTGGTTACTTATCCAATCTGATCTCTTTTGTGACGTATCAGGTAGCGGGCAGACGAGAATATTTCAGATCTCCATCGCTGTATTCAAAGCCCTGTAGAATTTCATATATTTTTCACAACATTATCTGCATACAGTAGCGTAACTTAGAGGTTGGCAGGAGTGGCTCTCGCGAGGGGTGCAGGGTGACATTTCGACTGATTTTAAAAAAATTAAGAGGTTTTTTTTTTTTTTTTTTTGATCATAGAATTTGAATTGAACATGAAAACATACCTGTGAAAGCCTTGGAGGAAAATTAAATACGAAAACAAACCTGTAAATTAAACAATGGAAGAGTTTTAGAGTGAACCTTCAAAAGGATGCTACAATCAAAATGCAGAACTTTAAAAAGAAACGGGCATTCTGCATTTTGATTGTTGCCTCCTTTTGAAGGTTCACTCTAAAAGTCTTCCGTTCTTTAATTTACAGGTTTGTTTTCAAGTTCAATTTTCCTCCAAGGCTCTCGGGGAGGGTAGCAAGTTATTGGGACCTTCCCTCTTGCTAAACAGAAAGAGCCTTGTGAACTTAGGGTCCGGTACTTCCCTTGAGAAAGTATCGGTCCCTGGTTCACTATTGCATTTTGGTGTTGTTCCGGTGTTCTTGCTTTTTGCCATTTCCAATTTATTTTGATTGTTTATTCATGAGTATATGTATACACACATACATAACATCTACTGAGAAGGAACACTGGGCATCATTGAAAACAATTATAAAAAAGAAAACAAGGAAAAAAATTACAATGCTGCCTCCTATTTGTCAAATCAATAAATTAAAATGCTCCAAATAATAATAATAATAATACACTCCTGTTTGTGAAAATTGCAACGCCATGAAGTTTTTGAATGAATCAATCAACATGTTGAATGAAATTTAATACACATTTGTGTAATGGTACAAATAAATGATTACATTTTCAAACCAAACAAACAATAAAAAGAGATAGAAATTAGTACTTTGTGTGGCCACCACTCGACGCAATAAGAGTTGCTACACGACTTGGCATGGAGCGAAACAAATTTTGAATATCTGACTGCGGAAGAGTATTTCGTATTGTTCGTATGCGCAACAAAAGTTCGTCTGTCGAAGCAATAGGACGAGGATCACGAGCGAGACGCCGCCCAACGAAATCCCACACATTTTCAATCGGTGACATATCCGGGGAATATGCGGCCAAGGAAGAAGCTGTACCTGCTGCGAATCAAGGTAGGATTTGACAGCCCTGGCGACATGTGGACTGGCATTATCCTGCTGGAATACAGCCCCTGGCAATCCTTGCAGAAAAGAAATAGCTTGGGGTTGTAAAACTTTGTTTATGTATCGGGTACTGTTCAAACTGCCCACAATTCGTAGCAATTGTGATCGTCCATGATATGCTATGGCACCCCTGACCATAACTCCAGGTGTTTGTTCACTATGGCGTTCGATAATGCACTCCGGAATGTGCCGTTCACCGGCATAGCGTCTGACACGAATTCGGCCATCATGGTGCCACAAATTGAAGCGGGATTCATCAGAAAAGACGACCTGCTGCCAATCAGCACGCCAGCTCCTATGCACATTGGCCCACTGCAGCCGCAGGCGGCGATGGTTTTGCGTGAGAGTAATCCTGTATAAAGGAATCCTTGCGCGCAGCCCACGCTGCAGCAGACATCTCCGAATTGATGAAGAACACAATGAAACACCTGTAGCTGTTGACCACTGTGCTGCCAATTGTCTAGAAGAAGCTGTGCGCTCCGTCAGCGCCATATGCTCCAGGTGTCTGTCATCGCGAGCTGACGTCACATTTCGGGGTCCACTCCCGGATTTCCGAGCTGTCCGACCTTCGTCGTCCGCTACTTCCAAACATGCATGATTGTGCTTCTGTTACGCTACACACGAGCGCCTACTACACGTTAAGACAATCCAGCTTCACGAAAGCCGACGATTCTGCCCCTTTCAAACTCCGAAATTTGCTCAAATTTCGCTTTCTATCGTCGAAGAGGCATAGTAAAGATTCAGTAAACGTTTACTCTAGCATATAACCACCGATAATCGTACACGCCTCGTTACAGCCGTCTATTTATATTCGGTTCGATCTGCCGTTCAGAGGGCGCTGCTCATCATACGCATGCGCTACCGGTCTGCAATTCTAATCATTTGCATATCATGCCCTACTTTACATTTCCTACAATTTTCAGCTCACTCGCGTAAGTCCTTCGTGGTGTTGCAATTTTCACAAACAGGAGTGTAATTTAGAGGTCACAATGACCTCCGGTGACTTACTATGTGGGCGACCCTCCAGTAAGCAAAATATCTTGCCTCAGCATTGCATAAAGGTTGACATGCAAGAAAAATCATCTTGCATTAATGCTGCCTCAATATTGTTATGTTACTCCATTTATGCTGTCAGCAGGCTGCTACAATATTGACTGACAAGGTGTATGCAGCATAATATCAGGAAAATATCAAGATAGGCTGCTTTTGTAATATTGCATACGTATTGATATGACAGGATAATATCAAGATGTTGTCATAACAGCATGAAATCAAGGTCTAGGCAAGATGATCTTGCTTTTGTAATCTTGCATACGTATTGATATGACAGGATAATATCAAGATGTTGTCATGACAGCATGAAATCAAGGTCTAGGCAAGATGATCTTGCTTTTGTAATCTTGCATACATATTGATATGACAGGAAAATGTCAGGATACATTGACATGACAGCATGAAATCAAGGTCTAGGCAAGATGATCTTGCTTTTGTAATATTGCATGCGTATCGATATGACAGGAAAATGTCAGGATACATTGACATGACAGTATGAAATCAGCACGTTTGCAAGATGTTTTATCTATTTATTTATTTGTATTATTTTCACTTTAAACTCGAGAATTAAATTTCATTCTTTAATTATTTCTGTTATTCTTCAAGATAGTTTTCTAACCTAAGAATATTTTCTTAAAGCTGACATCTGATCGGAAATTCATATAAAGGTATTAATAGTACTCATAATTTAATTTAAAAAGTGAAAGTTTCTTCGTTTTGCGTAATACTTGACTTATTTTTAAAATTCATGCTTCTAATTGTATTATAAAGACATACAATGCCTAGTTAGGAATAATTGCGGAAGTTTTTATAGCACATTTAAGAGTAAAGAGAGCAAAATAATAAATAAGTAAATAAATACAATAAAGTACATTTCCAAATGCATGTCAGCATTGAAAATATCCCATGAACAAAAAATATAAATTTATCTTAAAGAATAACATAAATAACCATTGAATAAAATTAATCTTACTCGTGAGATACAAGTGATAATACGAAATTCTGGGCTTCATGTCCTTTGTTTCAAAGTCTAGGGACGAAAAAAGTTATTTTCGGCCATTTCCAACATTGTCGCACATCGTCTGCGATATGACTTGTTTAGTACTATATTAATAAACAAATGCAGTTATCAGTCATTCATAAGTTATTCCTAAAACAATAATATTCCACACTAATAACTAAGCAACCAACTTAACGAAGCCTAAAAATGCAACGCCACGTGCTGCTCCTCTGAACCGACTGAATCGGAGGTCGAAGGAGGAAGATGTGCCAGCAATGCGAGGGACGCTGGGTAGAAAGAACTGTTCGCATGCGCAAGTATCAACGAAGGTCCACCTGTTCTATTGTGTGCTAATTACTTTGACGGCGACAGCATGAAATCAATATCATCTTGACGGCGTCAACATGTATGCAATGTTGTTATTTTGTAAGGTAATATCAATATTGATATTTTAAGATGAATGCAATGTTGCATACGAGTTGTTATTGTAATATTGCTTTTTAATCTTTATGCAAGCTTTATGCAGTATAATATCAAGATCTTTCAAGGTTGATGCAAGAAATTTTGCTAGTAGGGCGTGTGTGTGGGGGGGGAGCAATTTCTTTAGTTCACCAGGGGCTCTAGACCCAATAGTTACGCTATTGTCTGCATACGTTATCTTACTCAGAATACCAATTTTAACAATATATTTCCAGCTGTCTCCCATAGAAGATGATGAGATCCGACGGTTTGTATTTTCATTTTATCCATGTGACGACAGCGTCGCCATCAATGAAGAATCAATACCCAATTCGGGTTTCCCGGGAGGTGCTTTCTTCAAAAGGAACAAATTGGTAAAGAGATCTTCCGATGCAGCAGCTCCTCCTGCTTATTACGAAGTTGATGACTTTTACATCGGTGCTAAGATCCGGGCTTCGGGAAAAGTTTTCGAACTGATTGACGCAGATCCATACGTTCTATCTTTCATGCAGCAACACCCAGAGTTGTACTCACGTAAGAAATTGACATTTATTAGCAAGAGTTTTTTTTTTTTTTTTTTTAATTTAATTCTTTTGAACTGTAAACTTTGATTCAAAGTTACTTTGTATGTTAGTCTATTGTTGTTAATGGGTAAAGCCCACTCTAAGAAAACTTTTTATGGTCTAAATTACCCGAATTAAAAATGTTTTGAAAGTCAAACTCTATAAGCAGTGACCTAATACTATAATCATGAGTTACTCAGGAGTAGGGATGTAGCATTTCTGGAAATTTTGAAGTGGTGGAAAACAAAAACGGTTTTTTACCGGTTGTTTTCGAGAAAAAAATGAAAAAATTGATTTGTATATGAATAAATAAGGTTTCTTAACAGTTCTGTGTTTCTTGGAACATATAAAGGGTTAAGCATTGAAAAATGTATGCAATTAGAAAAAAATAGCCTTTTTGTTTTCAAACTGAGAGCTTTCTTAGTCAAACACGAGAAATAATTCAAATTGTCGTTCAACCAATAATATTGGGTAAGGTGGGTCTAATCATAACAATTACAATTTCTATTTTAGATTGCCTTTAAAATTTGAAATAATAATTATAATGTTTGACTTTGAAACATGATTGATATTGTTTGAAATATGATTTCCCTTCCTTACAATGTAACTTTACTATCTGATAATGAAAGCTATTGAGTTTTGATTTTTTCGAATAAGTTCAAATCAAAACTAAATTAGTTTTTCTTTTTCTTTTTAACAGAAACATCAAACCAAAACGGCGTAATGGTTTCTAAAGATGAACCAAAACTTAAACTAGAGTTCCTCTTTATTCATACGGTCGTGCTAAGCACAGTAGTAAAAGTAGTCATACCTGCACTTTTGAACAAAACCGAGTTATTACAACCAAGTTTTCCTCTGTTTCGTATTTTACTTAATAAATAAAATGTTTTAGGTTCATTTGATCGGGAATTTTTTTTATTTTTAATTCCAAAAAAAAAAAAAAAAGACATCTGAATCAGATATATGGAAGAGCCAAACTTTAAAACACAATATGTCAGTTTGAGCTAAACTGCAGGTTCCACTTGTGGGCTTAGCACGGCAATATACAGGATGCGGCAAAAAAAAAAAAAAAAAAAAAAACCTTGGACAAAGATTGTATCATCAAATGGTAGTAAAGTATTGCATTTTAATGAGTGTATTATTTATTTTTGTCTCTCACTTTATTAGAAATAATTTACAATATATTTCCTAGTTTATGCATTGTTTTCTGGTTTTCTTGCAATTTAAGCAAAAGACCAGCTATTTTAAAGTTGTTTAACCAAGTAGAACAACAGTTCGTTTGCTTGCTGTCCCTCTGCAAACCGTATTTTATGCGGTATGCTGCTTCAAGTGGCTTGGAAATGATAATCGATGTCTGGAAAGTGTACAAAAACGAACAATGAACATTTCAGTTAATCGTCAGGTCATCCAAAAGTGAGTTCAATGAAACTCTTGGGTTTCCACGAAACAAGTTGTTCGTAAGAAAAGGAATTTGTGACCGATAAGTGCGACTAAGGGCAAAAACAGCTCAAACAGAAGTTTTACGAGTTCCAAAAAGTTCAGGCATTTGTATGACTCCAAAGGTGCCAGAAACGTGTGAGACGGGTCGCAAGTACACGCTGGAAGAGATACTTTTCACTGATTTACAGTTCAACCAGCTCATAACCCCTAGAACAATAGGATTCGGTCTGTAAACACTCCAAGCACATTAGAAAATTGTAAACATCGCCAAAATCCGAAGTCGGGCTTTGTCTGTGATGGAATCAGCACAAGCGACAAATCTCTGGTTTTTTGTGAATGAGGGCCATAAAAATTAATCAAAACGTGTACCAGAAGGACATTTTAGAAGCTGTTGAACTTCCTGGACCTATGACCCAAAGAGCACTTCAGCACAGCAATGTAGACTGGACATTGAATTTGACTCCATACCAGTTTCTACAGCCAAAAAGACAAGACTGGTGCAATGCGCATTGTTTTTGACATGATACCATCTTTAGAGTGGACGCTCTACTTGCTAGACCTCAATCCCATTTATTACACTGTATGGCCAGTTTTAGAGTCGAAGGTTTACCCTAGACTACACATAAGTGTGGGCTCTAAACCAATTGCTTTAGAGGGAATAGGTTTGATTAAAGGACTTGCGACCTTTGAATGAAACTTTCAATAAGTAGTTGCACCTCTGTATTACTTCAAAAGACGGGCAGTTTGAAACCAATTAATTTATTGATTGCTAAAGGTCTTTTCATATTATTATTTTTGTGCTTTGTTAATTTATTTTTAATAAAATTACATGGAAAAATGCTTGCCCCAGTTTTTTCTTGCGGTACCCCGTACATTTGGTTCGCACAGTCAGCAGAAACACAGTTCTGTTTTTAAAGTTATGCTTGTTTGCTTTATGAAGAAGGAAAATAAATTTTTCACTAAGGATATTGGTTTAACTTTTTTTGCAAAAAGTTTTTTTTTCATCTATATACAAATTATATTATCATATAACGACTTTCATTATCGCTGTTAGACAGTATTTTAACATAAAAGAAGAGGGGGGGGGGGATTGTATCATAATTTAAAGTATGAGGAATTTCTAATCAGTTTTTGCTGAAAATTTCAATTAAAACTTCCTGAAAAGTTGAAAAATTAATTTTTTCAATTTTTCCGGGGTGGAAATAAACCCCTTCGATAAAAAACGGTTTTTTTCCGTTTTTTTTCCCGACTGTTTTCATCTCTACTCAGGAGTAATAGTACTTTTGTACCATCGAATTACTTTACGTGATATGTAATCAGTATAGTTATGTTAGGATTGAAATTACCTTGGTATAATTGAATTTGCTAGAGTTTTGAACCACAAAAAATACTGAACGCTAATATACTGTAATGTTTCAATGACAGACACACACATAAAATAAAACTAAAAGTCTTACCAGCAGTAGTCTTACCAGAATGATTCCAAGAAAATTCATTGAATGATCCGATTCTATTTCTTTATTTCTTACAAATTCAGAGGGGTAATAGTACCTATCCAGACAACCAAAAACTACGAAGGAACATGGAGTTGCATTTAATTCTCAGAGGCAGAAAAGAAGTAAGTATAAGTGGATCCCGGGAAATTAATTAAAACAAGAAATCGTCTCTGACGTCATTTTGTACCTAACTACGTAACATAATTGATCTTGAAGAACTTACGGTACAATTATATTGAGAAGAAGTAGCATTTTGCTCTTGGTTGCTCTTAGCATTGACGCAACACCAGGAATCTTCGAAGGGAATTTCTTAGCCAGTCGCTCCTTCACCGGTGTCACCACCGCAATAACAGCGCGTTTTGAGTGAGCACTTGCTATGAGATTTTCACTAAACAATAAATCTGACTGTGCAACTTTTGATATTCTTCGTTCGCTTTCCCAACAAACACCGTTGCTCGCTAAGGATAGAATTTTGTTCTGTTATTCCTCTTTTCCGTCTCTCAGACTAAAATGCACCCCAATGTTCCTGTGCAATTATTGGTCTCTTGGATAAATACTATCCCCCTCTTAATTTGTAAAAACAATTTAGAACTACCCTGTATATACATAGTTTTGTTTATAAAGTTAAGGAAACATAAAAACACTTTGTGAAATTTTTTCCTTTTTATTACAGAAGAACACGTAAGCCTTCATCACCAAAATACAGTTTCAGCAAAACTTACGACTGAGCCGACATTGTAAGTACTGTTTATTCAAAGAGATTCTTAATTAAGAGTAGTATTTAAAATTATCAAAACAATGGGGTCGTTTCCGAAATTTTAAAAGTATTTTTTTCGGAAATAGCATGCTTGAAAACATAGGATCTGACCATTTTTTATATTATTCGACTAAGTCAAATATTCAAAAAAACTATTTTAATCGGTGCGCTTTCATTGTTTACGCTTCTGCCGATGACATCACAAATGATGAAATGCAATTCGCAGATCACAATATTTAATTCGCTTCTTTACTCATATGTAGAGCCGCTATATATACAGGCCGGCGCATCAGCTTAAATTTAGCCATTTTGGATCGGATTTTTCATCCTTGCAGAGCTAGGATTACCAGAACAAAGTTTCGGGTTTTGTAAAATTCGCCAAAAATGGCATTTTATTTAACGAACAATTCACGTTGCTCGCAGTGCAAACTCACCAAACACGATAACTTGCCAGAAAAGACAACTACTCAAACACGCGCTCCGATCCAAAATGGCTGATCTTACGCTGATGCGCCAGCTCGTATACATAGGGTCTACCTCACATGATGGTAACGATATGGTTGATAGCAAGAGTAGAAGAGCGCAATATTTAATTCGTTTCTTGATTATCATAGCGTGGACACGCGGTAGTCAGACGCGCCAAAGTACATCATTTGTGACGTCATAAAAACCACGCTTTAATTTCAAAATCGGACATTTTAAAAAATTAATTAAAAATCAAGCGTTGGGAAAATGAAATTTTTTTCCTCGCTCCATTTTTTTTTTCGTGCTTATTCAGTGTTTAAAATTAGTATTTTTGACTGAAGGAAACAACAACCCCATTCTTTAAATGAAACAAAAAAAAAAAAAAAAAAGCGATTGGAATTTAAATTTTTGAACAGAGTTTGAGTTTTTGCTGTCAGTTTTTCTTTCAGAATATTGTGTATATCGTCGCCTCAGAGCAACAGTAAGATATCTTAGTATTATTTCTGGGATCAGATAATTTACTGTTGCTCTGAGGCGACGATATTTGTTTGTATACTAAGTTAATGGTGTAATGTTGCACTTCCAAAATAGCAAACCTCGTATCATTTCTTACAGTCAATTGCTATGTATTAATGGTGGTGCCTGGAGTGTAGATTCTAGCGACAACTTATATAAGTTCAGATGCTCTGGTTTTTAAAATTATGGTTAAATAACTTTTGCATCGCCACACTATGACTTAAAACTTCAATAGTTTAGGATAACTGTACAGTGTTTAACTGGTTATAGAATTGGCCACTTCTCAAATAATAATATATTTCAGGATGGAAAAAAAAGCTCCGTTGAGCGTTAAGATGTTAGTGGTTTTATTTTACAAACAATTTTAATAATATCTAAACTATTCGAGAATTTATTGTTGTAGTTCTTTCTTAGAACAGAAAAGATGACGTTGGTTAAGAAGTTAAGAGAAGAAATAATAAGAAGTTACGGACCGTCCCCGTTTCCATTACCTAAAGCATTAGAGCTTGGTTTTGATGTTCAGCCAAAAGAAAAAATAATGGAAGAACTATATAGTGCTAATATCCCTGTATCCCAAGATCTTTTAAATCAAGTAAGCAGCAACCAATTATTTCTTCATCTATGATATTCATTTATTTCAGTGTCGTATAATCATTTTGGTTTTTCGAAAAAACTTGAGATAAGGAGGACAAAAATTCCGAAAAATTGCCGACCGACAGTCCACGTTTGAGAGTAAGGGAAATAGTTCCTAAAAATCCTAATCAGAAAGAAGTCAGCAGAGCCTAAATAGCACAAACTGTCTCTTTAAAAATCCGCATCGGAGGAAGGACAATGGTAACTAAAACTCCCCATTAAAATCAAGGTATCCATCTGTAAAAATCCCTGATAGATAAATGGTAACAGTTTTCAAATAACGTCGAAAAGAATAATCTCCACAAATCGTTTTTTGAATGAAGACAATATTATCCAAAATACTACCATTAGTCTCTAAGCTCATCAGTATCTCAAAATCCACATCAATATCGTATCAACAATTTTTAAAAAGCGTTCACAGTAAAGGAAAAGCAGTTTTAGAAAAGGCAAATTTATACCAGTTTTTGGTCTAAAATTAAACTTCAAACGGTTTGGAATTTTTTCCAAGTTCAAAAAAACTTGGGAAAAAAAATCCAAACCGACATTTTCCGGATTCAAAAGAACCTCCGTGCAAAACTTGGCGAAGATCCTATGTCAAATGCAATTTGAATAGGAAACATATGAGCTGCTTAAAAAGAAAGTGGTGTAAGCCACCGAAAGTATGTTTTGAGTAATTAAAATTTTTGTGTAACAACCAGTAAAAAAATCTAGGTTATACATCTTGAAATGGTTTCATTGTATTTTTAATTATATAAAGGCCGATTTTTTTACTGTAAACTTAAATTGGTCTAAGATACCGGGAGGCTATAAAATAAGCATCCCTATTCGGAGCAGTCTGTAGCTTACAGGAATGATCCGATTGCAATCAAAATTGGAACACTGGCTAATCTTGAAGGGGGAAGAAGGATGGTGAAGGCTCGGTTTTTGAAACAGGAAATTTTCTTTCGGGCTCGGATTTTGGTCTGAGACAATATCACCCGGGTTCGGTTACAAATTTTCGGGCTCGGGCGGTCCCGGACTCTCAAAAATTAGCCCGAACTCATCTCTATCGATCATACGATGCAGCGCAAGAAATTTGCTATTCCCCATTTTGGCTCATGCGGTGAATACATTACATTATAACTTGTGCAATATGTCTTTTTGTGATTAATTTTCAACTACTGTTCGTGGTAATTCCTCTGCATCATCTTATCATACATTAAAAAATACGGTAAACACATTTGAATGTTATTTACTTGTGCATAAAATACATATATTGTAGACAATAATTTAGATTAACTTTTTAGTTCCGAAAAGTAACGACCCTTGACCCCAATTACTCAGTTCTTCCACCCCCTTTTTCTTCAACTGTTTGTGTATTAAATTAAAGAAAGAGCTTTGGACAATGCGTTTGTTTTAAATATTGAATTCAATGCCTTTTTAACGATTTCGTATTTTCGAACTATTCGTTCTACCAGCAAATTTTACCAGAATGCTTAGCTCAATGTTTTTCAAAAATATTTACTATTGAAGGGGGGGGGGGGGAACGCGTCTTCGGAAAACAAAGTGATTTTAATAGGGGAAAACAAAAGGAATGATGTTGGGATAAAACTTTCATTTCTTAAAAAAAAAAAGACTTCGAGTAAAAAATTTTCATTAGTTTCAGCTAATTGGTCAACTGCTCTTCCTCCCCACCCGTCCTACTTCGTTTCTTTTTTCCTTATATAATTTTTCTTTTTTCTAGTTCGCCTGAAAATAAGAAAGTTTTCAAAATGCTACTCGTCCGAATCAACCCCCCTGCAAAATCATTACGGAGCATCTCAAATTTCGTTCACAAATCTTCAATTTCGCGAAAGCTCCTAAATATGAAACAATATTGCTTAAAACTGCGTTTGAAAATCACTTGAAATTGCGTTTTTAGAGCTTCATTTTCGAAAGATTATCGGCCTTAATGTTACCAAATATGGTCAATCACATTTTTAAGACTTCATAATTTCAGAAAATATTCGGGGAAGGGCCTCCGAACTTCTTTCCTTTAATATCATCAAAAATTAGGTTTTTCAAACATGACTTACGAAAAATTTAAGTTAGAATAGCCCCTGAACCACTTCTCTCAATATCATAAAATGCTGTTAGGTTTCTAGAGCTCCAGGATTCCCTTCTTGTAGAAATCTTCAAAGTTATCTGCAATTGCGATTTTGAAAGTTCAATTTCGAAAAATTGGAGGAGAGAAAACAAATTGATTTCTATCTATTTTTCAAAAAAAAAAAAAAAAAAAAGATCGGGTAGAAATTTTAGAGTTCCATCCCTTATTCTAACGTTAATAAATATGACCTATAATCACGTTTTAAGACTCCTACTTCTATAAATTTCCTCGGAGCCCCTTGTACCTTTTCCCCCCCCATAACTCCACCTAAGACCGTCTAAAATTGCGTTTTTCAAACTACAAGTTTCAAAATTTTTCCGGGGTGAACTCCCGAACCCCTCTTATTAAAAGAGATATTTTTTTGAATGAGCTCCCCTGAAAATTTTTTTTAGTTGCGTCACTGCTCCTGTTGTCATGTTTTGAAAGGTATAAAAGTCTTATTAATTGTTGATCACTTAGAGATCAAATAGATATTCAAAAAGGCGTTAACTTTGATATTAAAATATTTTCTTCGTCCAAAACGCATTATTAGCATATCAGAGGAGCTGTCGAACACGAAATAATTTCGAGATATGAAGTAAAAACGTACACCATATTGCGAAATTAAATGATCCTACATTATTTTTTGCATAAATTAAATGCCAAACGTATTTTTCTACCATTTTATATTTGTCTACAAAACCGCCCTCCAGGTGATAACTATAGTTTCTTCAAACGCCAGAGCATAAAGGCGCTCCAAAGACATTTGTACGACGGCGCCGATCAGGCGCGGCCCTGAGCCCACCCTAATAGACAGTGTCATAGGTTTCTCAAATGAACAGTAATGGTTTTTAATGTTACGAAATAGTAGTTGCACATCGTTTACTTCATAGAGATTGTTTCTTGCATTCTACGTTGTTCTTTTTAGGCAGGGAACACAAAAATTCAGCTTTCTTTTTAATGGTGTTATTTTGTCTCTCACAACAAATGTGTTTACTGTTTCCCTTTTAGTGAAAATAATCATTTCGTTCAGTTCGCCAAAAAAGTCGACAACATATTTATCAGCCATCGTTTCTACTGTAAAACATTGAAAACAGCTGAATTTATATTAATGCCGTTTGCTCCAGTTAAAAAACTCTCATTTAATCTGGAAGTTCATACAGTTTATTAGAAACTTTTGTTTTCGATAGCCAGCCCATTCCATATGGAAAAGTAGTGATTTCTACTGCTTAGCCATACCTACATAAATCTTGCTAAATAGCCTTGATTGGAGAAAATGAGATTTAACTAAATAAACTATTTCTGATGTTTCATCAAGAACTTTCCTCAAGTCATATGGTATTTAGAGGAGGGCGGGGCTAAAAGTTTCGCGAGTAAGTTGTTCCCTTTGAAATAGCTAAATGAAGAAAAAATATAAATATATTTTGTAAATACCTGGTAAAATGCAATGCTGCTGCGCATCAATGGCAGTCATATTAGCCAGGTCAGTGGCGTCCGGTATATTAAAAGCTGAGCACGTTCATTACTGACATACTTTTAAAAATACGTATTTTCGTTTTTGAACTTCTTGGTCTTTTTCACGAAATTTAAATGATAGAGTTTAGTTCTTTGGTGTTTTTATGTAAATATCTATTGTGCATTCGAAAATATTGCGATGAAACGATTTACGTTTCGTTATCTAACCTAAAATTTAATTTTTCAAGGACTTGTGCTTGTGGAGCTAGTTGTTCCAAGGAACAACTAGCTCCACAAGAATCCCAAGAAACTCCTTGCCCCTATTTATCTATAGCAGCAGTGCAGTAAATAAAATCACATATAAATAAATATATGTATATATTCGTTACTTTAAAATATAGAAATTGGAGACTGTCGACTCTTGCTGATGATTTATCGAAAATATTTGGTTGTTTACTTATAGATAAATAGAAAAATATGAAATTTTTGAAGATCAAAATATCTTTCGTACTTTCATATGAAGATATGAAATTTGCAAAGTTTTTTTTTTATAGAGCCTGATTACGCCATGCGGTGTTTGAGAAAGTAGCCAAAGAGGTAAAGCAGTTCAATGCTGCTCAGCCAGGCCAGTGTCCAGGATCTCATAAAGGGAGGGGTTTTGAGTTCAATGTTTAATAATTCTTACCTGCATTGTCAGGAAAACACAACAAATACCTATAACTCATTGTCAAGTGTGTCAAATATTTCATTTCTGTTAAATGGTCACATTGATGGGCCTAGTGGGGAGGAGGGGGGGGGGAAGCTAATACGAAAAAAATCAATTATTGCATTTCATATGCAGTAGAAACTTGTTTATCCGGATCTCCGGTTTATTCGGATCAAATTTGTTAAGTTAAACAAAAATATATTTACTTTAACAATTATTTTAAATTATGATTGCAAGAACGAAACTACATATAAATACGCCAAATATTCCGGTTTTGTCTCGATTAAATGTAGAACTCTTGCATACAACATACAATAAAGTATAGTACTCATTTAACAAACGATATGACGTACTTGAAGTGTCAGTCCGAAGTCACCGCACTGAACCATGAATGATGAAGTATTTGTGAGAAATGTTACTATGAAGGTTTTTGGTAGAAAACATTCTTTTTTTGGCTGTAATAAAAAATAAGTCTGCCTATTTGAAAATGTTTTTTGCTTATTACTCGAACTATGCGGATTTTCGTTTATTCGGATTGCTTTTGGGCCCAGTTAGTCTGGATAAACGAGGCTGTACTGTACATGTAAGGACAGTTATGAAACCCACCTTCCAGAAGGAAAATTCTGGCTGTGCTAGTAGTTTCAGTATTTATTCATTTTATTTCTTGTTTAGATTCAAACTTTATTATCTATTTACTGGGCGGTACATTGCAACAAGTACTATAAACAAATTCACAATTTCTTTTGTAACATACTATGTATTCAGGATTTATATTCTAGGACAAGCAAACTAAATAAGAAAGGGTTCATTGCATATGCAAATTACATTACCAAAACGAGATTACTATGCATCTTCATAGTGGCAACATTCATCTCTTTTTGTGAAACGACCAAGTCATCATAACCTCCTTATGAAAAGCAATATTAAACACAGTGAATGCTTTGTTTGACAGCCCATTTAACGGTTCCTCCATCACTGATTTTCAAAATATGATTTAAAAAATGCTGTACACAAAATTTAACATTAAAGTTAGTTTTAAGTCAGCTGTGCACTTTTCTTCACTTGGTTTTTTTTATTATTTTTTCCCCAATGGGAGGGTTTTAACCCCTAAAACCCTCCCCTTGGACACGGCTCTGTGCTCAGCCAAGATAGATGTCTCATTAAACAGATCATATCCTACGCAAGTGGATCTGTATAAGCTTTACCTGTTTAGCTGTCATTAGCTAGAGACTGTAGCTTCTCCTTTGTGAGTTTAGCCTCCTGGTCATACTTGTGCAGAACTTTCATTATCGGAGGTGTAAACTAAAAACGTAAGTAACCTTCCTTTTCGTAATCCAGAGAAAGGTAGATGCAAGTCGATGAAAATGGTACTTAGAATATCATGCATGTACAATAAACTCCTGGTTACCAGCGAAATAGGGTGCCACGGTAATCGCGAATTAGTGAATTCCGCGGATATTTGTTTGATGTTGCACAATAGGTAAGAAAAACAACACTAGTACATACAAGAACAAATGAAAATCAAGAACACTGACATACATTCAAACTTACAAAACGATGCTAGGGGCTAACGATTAAACAAGTAACACAAAAAGTGACAATTGTACTATGTAAAAAATGTACATAAATGCAAAAAGAAGAATTGCTCATTACCGCAAACGAACACAGAAAATCCTGCAAACAGATCAACCAAATCAAATCAACTTAGGTTACGCCAAAAACGTGTAAAGCAGAATTTTTTTCTAGCAAAACTGGCTCAGTCACTCGTTTACAGGCATACGGAGCTTGGATGTAAAAATCGGGTTTCAACTAGTCAGGTTTCGGTGACCGAGGAGAGTTTGATGTTATTGGTAAAAGAGGGAAAAAAAGAAATTGGAAATTCTAAAAATAGATTTTGCACATGTTAAGTTAAAATGAGTATTTTCTAGACATATTCAGTAATTTACTAAAGCAAAAATAAATTTATAAATAAATAAACAATAAATAAACAAATCCGCAAAAACAATATCCGCCAGTGAGTAATTGCGAGTTCATTTTTATTATTTCACTAACCTCGTTTATGGATCGTCTGCAAAGTATCGTATCAATTATAATCAAAGATGGTTTTCTATTATGGTTGCAGACTAAATTAGTTATTGTAGCTTCTTAGCTACAGAAGCTGTTAAATAGTTTATTATTTCCTTTTACTACGTTGTTCTATTCCTACTATATTTTACTATGTTAATATACTATAATATTACTATACTTATTAACTGTGCCTCTATATATTTGTACTTAAAGGGTAATAATTGAACCATTAAGTACAAATTATTAATGCTAAAATATAAAATAAGTTTTTTAAGTTTAAGAAAAACAATTGATTATTCCGACAATATTGATTATTAACCTTTAAATAAACGCTTGTTTTTAATCAACAATTATTTTTTATCACAAATTAAACCTTTAACAAATTACTTGTCTCGAAACAATTTTCATCTCGAAATCATCATCGTTTAACATCGTCGTGTTGATATCCGAACAACTAGCCCCAAGTAGGGGCAAGTTGTTCCTTCTCGACTTTTGGTACTATAAAACTAATTATAAAAAAATGGTACGAAATACTGCAGAAAAAACAGTTGTTACATCATAGGGGCATATATTACTTTATTTTAATCTCTCAGAATAATAACTCTAGAACTACGTATTCATAACAAATTTTGAGCTTGTTTAAAAAACTGAACTTCTAGCCCCGCTCTCCCCTACTTGATTGTGCTGGTATGGTGACGCAGAACACTGTGACGACTACTACTTCAATCTGGAGCGATATTTTAGATCCTAGATATTGATTATTTCATTTTTCTTGAAACTATTGGAAAAATACTTTATGCAACGACTAACTCGTGGCGGAACCCTACTTCTACTTTGGTGGGACCCAAGGGTTCCACGGAACACACTTTGGGAAACGCTGGAATAGACGAGGCTCAATCGACTCTCTAAAATACATCCAATATATAATGCAGTTGATGATATTGTTTTAAAGTAATATTTATTGTGCTGGCGTTGAGTTGTTTATCCTTGCTTTTCAGGTAACTGATATCTGCACAGATCATAACAATAAAACGGATATGGAAGAACTGAAAAAGATCCTTTTGCCTGCATTTGGACATGATCACCTTTAATAGTAGATACCTGTAGGGAATGAAATCTGTACAGTTGCAGCACTATGAACAGTTTTTATAATGAACTTGATTCAAATTCTCATTAATTTTAATGCACGTAATGTACTTAGATATGTTCTGATTTGTTGTTTTGATAGTAAAATTTTTAATCAGAATTTCTGAGTTGAACATATTGCAAATCTGCAGCGACTGAATTGGTCTCATTTTTATATCCCCCCACCCTCGCATTTGCTTCAAATTTCCAAGTTAACTACATTTTTCAAGCACTTGAAAAAATGATATTATTTCTAGTCTGGCACACTTCGAGAAATTCTTAAAATGATGACACAGTTCTTGCGAAAACAAATTTAACAAATATGTAAAAGAAAATTGTTAATAATAACTAAAATATCCATAGTAATTAAGCAAATAACTTGACCACAGCACATAAGCTCAAAATACCAGAATAAGCTCTCCAGCAAAGCTGATGGTCGAAACTAGAATGACTCACTTCAGCAAGGCTGCTCTTATGTAGCGTTGAAAGAGCATTCTATCATAGAATTTTAAATTCAGAAACATTATAGTAATTTCCATTCAAGAAAAATCTACTAAATTCTAGACATTACAGGTACTAACCATCTATTATTAGATGAAGAACAAGAAGCAAAACTGTTACTCAGTTTTAGTACAGTAAAATTAGGCCAAAAAATTGCCAAACCCAAACATCCATTAAAAAAAAAAAAAAAAAAAAAGTGAAACCTGTTGCAAATTACTTCTTACCCTTCCAGCAAGAAGGGGTAAAAAGTTCCAGCACTTTGCGCGTCGGGTTTTGGGGGGAAGGGGGGGACGAAATAATGCTCTATTTAAATAAAAATAATTTCTATTACTTAAAAAAAATTCTCAAACATCGCAGAAACCACTCTATAATAGTAAAATAATAAACTCTCACAGAAAAAATTCTAATTAACAGGGGTGCACAGGCGGGGGGGGAATGGGGGAGGGGGTTCATGGAGCAGCTTTGCATCATTGGAATTTTTAAGGCAGTTTTTTCAAGGGGTATTTCTTTCTTTTTTGAGGGCTTTTATTCTGGATGGATACTCCGTCGCACTTAAGGGGTGCGCCATCGCTTTTTTTTTGGGGGGGGGGATCCTGAGTTTACATTCTAAAATCGACTATTGCAGTGAAATTCGCGAAAAAATTTCCCCGAGTACAAAATGCCACACAATGATATAGTATATTCAGAATGATAATTCTAAAAGATCTAAGTGAGCTCAGTAACCACATTATTTGTGACTGGAGTTATTAAATTGTTTAGAGCGCTGGAAAACAAGCAGCATAAAAAAAGTCCAAATTGACCAAAGTTTCCCTACTTCTTCTTGATTAACAAACTTCAACTATTCTACAATCTTTTGCCATCACCGTAAAGGAGGACAAACCGAAATTGCCAATAGTAAGACGGGCAATGCTGCAATTCTGCACCCTCAAAGTCAGAGGGGGAACATTTGGAAACACCAAGCTACCTCTCTTTTATGCAGCTGGTTATGTGAATTATGCTAAATATGCGGACATATACTTTCAACACTATCTTAAACTTTTGAGTACATTATGCGATAAAAAAAATTTGATCACATCAAACATCAGCTAAAACATCAGCTATCCGAAGATATAAATCAGTGTCAAATTCATGTGGTCTAGAACCTGTAGTGATTCAACGATAGAACAAGTCTTGATGAGAGAATGAGCAATACATCATTAGAATGCTAAATATTTACACTTTTTTGTCTCTCAGTATGGAAATCACAATCCGTTTCTAAAGCCCCCAGAAGTTTCTTCCCTTTTAAGTTGGTAGTGGTATTGCTCATTGATGATAAGGTGAGTTGCGATGGGACCTTTAACGTTTGGGTAGTAACATCAAAGGATATTGAAGGCACAAATTTTGTGGCATTTCTTTGTAAAGGAGGTAAACAGTTATGTCTTTGCTTCTGTTACAAGAGTAGTTACTATCTGTAAAGATGTGTAAGCCCAAACCATCTTTTACTAAAGATGGAATAAAAAATTGCTAAAAACTTCTGGTACGAGTTATGCGCTGATCCTCCATCAGTATTCGATGAATCTGGTTTCAGAAGAAAAGAAATCTTGTATCGTTAAAGTGCTATTATCTGAAGCAAAAGGTTCATTCAACATCACAGAACGAACTGGTGTCATATATGAGGCAGTAAGAAGCAAAGGGCTGTTAAGTGGACATTTTCAAGTTTTGAATAAAACGCTTTTAAAGATAAGATCCTAGGTAGGCTTTCATTGATTTTCTTTCCTAAATCATGCTGTATAGAACCAACTACCAGGTGTACTAGTACGATCTCTTGCCTCAAGATAGAGGAGAGGTTCACCAACCATTTGTACTGGTTATCTCCAAATTTTTAATTTTGCCACTTGCTTACATTTGCTTCTCACTGCCTCATTCATATGTAATAGATGGAAGATACCTGCTTGATCATATTTTTGGTAATGATCTGTAAGCTTCAAGGAAATATGCCAGCAATGTGTATAGGTAATTTGTAAGTATGGGAAAGCTAGTGTCATTTTTGATGGGTACAAAGAAAGCACCACAGAAATATAATCTGCGTCCTATTACAACAGTCAAGCCTTCTGCTCTAGAAGACTTTCTGCGTCTCAAATCTTGTGCTTGCTCTGAGGAGTTCATTGGATATAGTGAATGTTTGAAAAATCTAAAAGTGGACTGAAGTGCTCAATCATATGCGCAAACTGTGTTAGACATAGCTGTAACAATAACAATTTTGCTGAGGATCTGGATTCCAAAAAACATCTAGATAACGAAGACTTTTTGTAACAAGTTTAGGAGAAATCAACTGAAAGCAAAAAACAGTTCAGCGTAATTTTTATGGCCATTTAATCAAATGTGCACCATAAGAGGGGGTGGGGGGGGGGGAAGGATAATATTTTAGTATATAATTTCGTTTTGGGAGATGAGCTACTGTTCTTATGGGGTGGACAGTCCTGATTTAATGCATTTTTGATTTGCATGAAATAATACTTCTACTTGAAATAAAGGGGGGGGGGGGGTGAGGATTTATTTTATTTGGCGGAGGGGGGGGGTGCTGTAGCTTTGAGAGGAGGTGCATCATCGTTCTTGGAAAATGGACACACTCGATTTCTAACTTTAACTTAGCATAAAATAATCTTTCCATATGAAATGTATGGAGGGGGGTTCGGGGGTACTGCTTCATTTTACGGGGATAGCGGGGCTCTGTAGCATTGGTGGGTTATGTCATCTCTCTTGGGGGTCAAACATCTTTAATTTCATGCTTTTAAATTTAGTAAAACATAATATTCTCACTTTAAATTTACTCTAAAAATTCTGAAAAAATACCCAAAACAGCAATTTTTAGATGCCCCCCTATTCCAAAACCCAACGCACAATGGGATGGGACTTCTTACCTGTTCTTATTGGGAAGGTAATAAACAATTTGCACCAGGTTTAGCTTTTTTTTTTGGATGTTTGGGTCCGACCCCTATTTTTACTGTACTATTTGAGAGCATTAAGTTAGGGTTCACTTACCTCGTTTCGACTCTAGTTATTGTGCTACACTTTGGCTGGGAGCATGCTCCTATCTACTTTCATTTCACTATTTTTTTTTCTAATCAACATTTTATCATTGTCTTAATTTTATTTTATTATTTTTATTCATTCAAATAGCCTAGAAAACCCCCATGGGGGGTAAAAAAGTATAAAACTTAAAAAAATATGTAGGAAGGGGGGAAAAAACCAACAATCTTAAACTTATTTTAAAACGAAGAACTTTATTTAAAATTTACTTTAAAGAGCCTTCGGCTAACCATTATAGTACTCCCGATAGAGGAAGCCACATCTCTCGTACATCCACGCAACCATTTTCTGCGTCAAAATAAAGCCAAGCCCCCAACTGGGGAACTATCAACATAGCACACCAGAGGATAAGGGACAGGGCCCCAGGTGTCTCGAGCAACGAACTTATATTTCCGTGGCATTAAGCTGATCTGAAGTCAAGGGTTTGGAAGAAAGATTAAGAACAGCATTCCGATTCACCTGAGGGAAAACAGCAGAAAAATGATCAACATTATTTACGAAAAGAGATTCCAACTTCTTATGAAGAATACCCTATGCTTGAAAGTAGACTGAAGAACCCTATTCCAACTTTTACTTTCAATCAAATCAAAATTAGAGATGGAATTCAAAAGTTTGAGATGTAAAGAAAACAACTCATTTTCAGTAATAGAAATTTTTTACGAGTTTCCAGAGTAAGAGCTCTTAACAGAGCTAACTTGGAGAGGAAAAGCACTTTGTTAATTTTAGGAGATGAAGAAAGATTACATTTCAAAGAAATAAACTTGGGAATAATTTTCTTACGTTTGCAACAACAAAGAAAGGACAAATGATCCAAAAACCTATACTTCGTCAGTCTAAGACTACAAAACCTGTTAACTTCAGACATAATAAAATCAAAAATATGATCAAAAGGCTCGTTTAAGCCGAAATGAAAAATTATCACATAAGCTTTGTGCCACAATATGATTAAAGTGAAAAACCAACGTAAATAAAGCACAAATTTTGAAGAAAATACAGCAAAAGCTATTGATTGCCATAGCAACTGGAGTATTTATAGCATCTCCTGCAAGTGTGGACTTGGTTACGTTGCACAGACTAAACATGTTCTCAAGCACCGTCTGAAAGAGCACGAAAATTATGTTAAACATAAAGAACTTGTTCGTTCTTCCATCGCTCAGCATTGTTGGACTTCTGGTCACTGTTTTGATTTTTCATCTGCAAAGATTATTTGTAAATGTTCTTCGGTTTATGACCTCGATTTCTGGGAAACTTACTATATTTGGAAAAATTCTCTTGTCAATGATTTTTGCAGCACTCGATTTTTTCATGATATTTGGAAGCAATCTCTTATAATCGATTCTTCTGGTTTCTTCGTTGTCTCTTACTCTTTTTGTCTCCTGGCTTCTGATTGGGTGTCAGATTGGTCTCCCCTTTGCTCTGAGCCCGGGATTGACATGCTGCTTACTGATTAGTTGTTTGCTGTCTTGTGCCCAGAATTCATATTGGTTGGCCCTCTTTGGTTAAAATACCGGTGTCCACTTGGTTGTTGTCAGTTCTCTTGCGACTTTCGGTTGTGTTGGTAAGCTTTTTGCACTGATGAAGAGGCTCCATTGCAGCCTTGAAACAGCTATATGCTGTATTTTCTTCAAAATTTGCTTTATTTACATTGGTTTTTCACTTTAATCACATCTATCATTAGCTTTGAAATACTAATTACAAGTTTACGATCGAAATGTCGCCAAGCTTTGCGACATGTGGCGATATCTCTCCCAACTTAGCGCCAAAAATGATGCCAACTTGGCGATATCTCTTAAATTTCTCACCATTGACGTCCGCTCACCATTGATGTCCGAAAGTACTTTAAGCCCCTAAAATTTCAGGCTTTCAGTGAGATAAAATTTTTCTCAACTTGCTCTCAAACATTTCAATTCGTTAACAACAGTCCAAATTTTAAGCTTTTTTTAAATTTTTTTTTATCCTCAAATGAAAGAACACCATGGAAGAAAAAACTTATTTTAAAAGGAAAAAATATTTCTTTCTAATGGTTTTAATGAAAAGAAGGTGCGAGGAGATAACTTGAGCTATAGCGCTTTGAAAAAAGCTATTTTTCACTTGAACGGTTTTTATTGCCACTTTGGATGTCAATATCCTTTAGAAAATAGATATTTAAGCTCTGCAACTGTAACTTATTAGTAACAAGAATTTTTACAATTGAATCACGAATAGTGATGTGGATCGGGTAAATACCCAGTGGGTAGGTAAATATTTTTTGGGTATTTACCCAAGGCCTGGGTAAATACCCAAAAACTGGGTATTTTACAAAAAAATTCAAAAAGTGAATGGGATTTTTTTTTAAAAATCTAAATATGAAATGATTGGTAAAACTGAAACATACATATGTATTACACAGTTTATAATATTTTTTATTGAAAGACTTGATGAAATTATGAAAGAAACATATCGTGAACCAAAGACTCTTTCTTTTCAATGTCATAATTGGAGGAGTATAAGCAATTCAATGATGAACTGCAGGATTTCAAAATTACAATCTAGGTTAGCCATATCCAAAATGAAAAAAAAAAAAAAAGGGAAATAGGAAGGATGTTTAAAAGAATAAACTGAGAAGTTATTAAGACTATGATATTATTTATTTATTTTATTGCTGTTTAGGTGATAATGGACAAATATAGAAACAGTTTTCACATTAATAAGCAAAAACAAATCAAAATATTGTTTTCCGTTGCCTTGCTCATTTGCACTTGCTCCCCTGTACTTCATGATTCAAACTATTTTTAATACATGCAATTAGTGATGTAGGGTGGGAAGGTAAATATTTTTTTGGGTATTTATCCAAAGGCAGGGTAAATAAATCCCTTAGTAATTGTGCATTTTGCAAAAAAAAAAAAAAAAAATCAAAAGGTGATGAATTTCTTTTTAAAACATAAACCATAAAATGGAAGATAAAAAATATAAAAATTTATATATTATTATTTTTTTAATTAAAGGCTTAGTAAAATCTTATCAAAAAAAAAAAAAAAAAAAACTGTCAGAATTTAAAATGAACTATTCTAAAACTTAAATAGGATGACAGGAAAATTTAAAAGAGAATTTTGATATAGTTTTCCTGAATTTGTCTTTGCTGGTGGTTAAATGATTATTTCCACACCAGGCATTTGTATACATATTCATTACATTCTCTTCCCATTTTTTATCTTTTCAAAATTTGGCTGCTGCTTCAAAGTATGCATTTTTTGAATTTGTAATGCATTTGCCTAACTATCCATTTGTGTTGCTTTGTAGTTCTGGTACGAAAAAAACTGAGATTTCCAATGCTGATGAGTTCAATCTAAAGCAGCTTTCATTTGTCTTTGGCTTTGTTTATAATTTTTTTTTAATTCCTCCCCCTTTTTCAAATGTTTAATTCCTTTTTTGTTACTTGCCATTGTACATATGCAGAATACGCCTGAACACTTGAACTAGGTTTGGAGGAAATTTCTGCAAAAGATATAGGAAAATAAGCAGTAATAATAAATTGAGCGACATTTTGATGTCATGCAGGGACATATTACTGGGTTATAAAAGACAAGGACTTTAAAAAATTGATGTTTGCTTTTTTTGTAACCATTTAAGCTTTTTACTTTTTGTAGAATGGCTTTTTATATCTGAAATTTGACTATCAACATTGATTAGCCATATCCGACACATCTAATGTGGATATCATGTTATATCGCTAAATTGTTTCACACAATTGTTCTTTAAATATGTGATCAAAATACAACTTTTGAGCAAAAATTTATTGTTTTGTATATGGTTGTCCATATATATACATAGTGGAATACATACAGAAAAGTATTTTAGTTGAATATAAATTTTTGAAATAAATACCCGGGTAAATACCCATTTTGGGTATTTACCCCTAAAAATAAATACCCGGGTATTTTACATCACTAATCACGAAGTATGAGCTTTTGAATAATTTTTGTTCAGATTTTAAGACAACCTAAAATCCAGGAAAAATTTTCCCCATCAGCTTTTTCACAAGTTTACGTGCATGAAAATCAGAAAATCTAACAAGCTGAAATTCACAAAAATACTTGAATATATTAACGGTCAAACATACTTTAAGCGCCTAAAGTTCAGGCTTCCAGTGTGATAAAAATTTCTGTAAACTTAGTCTAAACTCGGCAATTTCGCACAAAAAGCTGATCCGCCATTTTGGATCACATTTATCGGAGATCCTAGATCCTCAGGATTTGGATATAGGAAGCTGAAAATTAACATAATTTAAAAAATACTCAATTAGTAGGAATGTTTGAGCAGGAAGATATACATTTAAATAGGTTAGTTTCAAAAGTATCTCTCTACGTCTCTATAAAATTTCATCCATATCGCAGATGGTCGAGCGGGCACCCCTAGGTCACTTGACATGGAATAACTCCTACATGAGTAAAACACAAATCTATTCTTTTGAGTTGTTCAAAGACATGGATTATTTAGTAGGGGTACAAAAAAGTCATATAATGTAAATTTTTTTCTTTATTAAATAGATACTTCCTCTTCTACATTTGCTTTAAATAACTTATTGTAACAAAAATCAATAGAATATATGAATCAAATCAGTTTTAATTGATCATTTAGATTTTACAAGAAATGTGTTTGTTCAAGTTTCATTTATGAATTTTACTCAGTTTGAGTAGTCTTTTTTTGTAACTTGGTAATGGGATGAGATTTTACTGGCAATTTGGCCGATTACAATTTTGATTTCATTTAAATTTAGTGATTTCAATTACATGGATTTAAGGGGAAAATCCTCTCGAAAATTACACATATGGCCACCTCAGCATGTTTTGTCAATTATACTTACTTCTTTCTGTGTATTAACTGAATGAACCATAAAATTGGCAAGGCACAGGTTTCGCTCAATGAAGAAATTTGTTTAAAAATTATCAAAAGTATCTGCAAACAGCGTTCAAGTGTTGGTCTATATTATCTAAGTTCAATGTTATAACAGAGGGAGTAAGAGTAAACAAAGGTTTTAATAGTAAATTAAGGAATTCACACTTTTTTATTTCCATTTAAATTTAAAAAATACTCAATTAGTAGGAATGTTTCAGTAGGAAGATATACATTTAAATAACGTTAGAATTCCCTATAACAATTAAGATTGATGTAACAGGTGAATTCCAGGAAAAAGGCGACATGACACTTGAATTTTAAAACCTTGTATTCTGTCACTTGTCACATACCATTCTCTTCAGAAATAAATGAACTTCTTGAATCTTAACCTGCTTTTCCCAAATAGGTTGGGTGATTCCATGGAAAACGGTAATTTTGTCCCGCATGTGTCATATATTTCACAAAAAATAATAATTTAAAAGGATGTTGAACAAAATCTTGTTGTTAAAGAAATCACAGACACTTGTGTGACTTCTTAAGCAAAAACTTTCTTCAAAATTTATTTCTTTTTTATAGAAATAAATTTTGATAGAAGTATAGGAACCGCGTCACGTGCGGGACAAAATGACCATTTTCAATGGAATGAGTATATATATATATATATATATATATATATATATATATATATATATATATATATAAAATTAAGCAAACAGAATTACAAATATTAAACAAATTATAAATAACAAATGATGATAAAAAGGAAAAATGCAAACAGCTATTAAGTAGGAATAGATAAAGAGTGAATCCAGAGCTCATCAGCCGTGCCTTTTCAATATTTTTCACTTTTATTATTATTATATATATATATATATACACATTCAATGGTTTAAATAATTATTTCTAAACTAATGAGATATGTTTCCTTTACGTTGGAACCATAGCTTTCAAAATCTACAATTTGTTTCGTCATTGCTGTATTAATAGCAGGGTTGTCCTATTTTGTCCACCCCGGAAAAAACTGTCCCGGATAAAATGCCATTTTGTCCACTTCATCAGTAAACTGGAAGTTTTGAGTTAAAAAATTTGAAGTTTGAAAATAATAAATAATTATATAGATTTTTCCTATTCAAGTAATATTATGATATAAAAATAGCATACATAAATATGTATATAAACAATAGATTGTAAAATATTTTGAAGTAAAAATAAAAAATGTAAGATCAGTTGAAGTTTATGTAAGTGTGTTAATAAATGAAATGAGTGTTAAAATAAATTATAATGCATGTAATAGCATTTATAAAACAAGCACATCAGCTGTAAATTTTAAGATGTTTATCTGTGATATGGAGGTTTATTGCCCATAATAAGTGCATTTATAAAATTAAAAAGTAGAAATAAAACGTTTTTAAAGGTTGGAGTTTCAAAACATTAAAAATCATATTTAAAAAAAGAAAAACTACTTGATATTAATAAAAGAAATGTTGGCATGAAGTGAAATTTGTTCTTGCAATACAAATACAAATGTGATGATCAGCAACAGGCTCTCACTAGGCTGTTCCTAGTCAATTTATTAGTCCCCAATGAAAGTTAAGGGCCCTTTTAAAGCTATCTACCCTCTTGTCTATTATAGCCTCTTCCTATACACTGTTCTGAGTGCTCACAACAAAGTAGTAATTTTTCTTAATTAATACTTGGCCTGATTGTCACGGAGAAATCTGAGGCCTGGTATTGCTTATATCTCTGCAACTAGACCATTTAGAGACTTCGGGATTTCACAAAAGGATTTGCTTAATCTTAAGGTACAACTTAGAGCAGAAAAATTAAAATTCTAGAGTAAAATTATTATTTCAGTTAGGATGGAAAGCAGCAAATTTCATGTAATTTCCCTATTAAATGTTTAAACATAAAACCCATTGCTAAATTTTGTTGCTATGCAACAGTAATATTAAAAGAATCAATTATGAAAATTTCGAATCAAGGCTTCTCTGAAGCAAGCATGAAATTAGCAAGCATTAATTCTCATGAGAAGCAAGAACTACATTTTAGTGCCAACTGCTTAAAGTTTTACACACATATATAGGATTTTTCCCTTTTGGTAACCAAGCGTTTATACGAAAAAATAAGGTGAAGTTTCGTGAGGGTAAAATTATTCTATTTCTGAAATACATTTACATTAAAAAGAATAAAATAACAGATATTTTTTTTAAATACCAAGCACTTTTCATAATGTACTCAAAAGGACAAATTAACTTTTCTAGGTCAGAAAGGACAATTCAAGAATTCCTGCAGTTCTCGAAAATTCCAAGAAAATGACACCACAAATGAAGAAAAGTGCGGTTCTAGTCATATCAAACCAAACTTTCCCAATATGAAAAATATGCATGTTTCAACACTCAAAGTTGTGATTGAAAGCTAGATAAGGATAAGAAATTCTCTTCATGACTTCAGCCACACTTTTCTTCGTTTGTGGTGTCAAGTCAATTTCTTGGACTTTTCAAAAACTACAGGAATTCTTAAATTGTCCTTTCTGACCCAGAAAAGTTATTTTGTCCTTTTGAGTGCATTATGAAAAGTGCTTGGTATTAAAAAAAAATCTGTTACTAAGTAAATTTTGTGCAATTTTTACGTCTGACACTGTGGAATCGCCCATTTACTAATACATACAGATTTTTTTTAAGTGTACGTAGACTTTTGTGAGATTAAGTTTCGGGCTTTTTGGTAAATACAGTAGAACCTCGGTTATCCGAGCTAATCGGGACTGCTGGTGCCTCGGATGTCAGGAATCTCGGTTAGTAGAAACTTAGTATAAAAAGATGTCAGGATCCCAAATTTAAAAAATGTATTACAGTCGGATCCCGCTACAACGCAATCCGACTAACGCAAAATGGTTATAACGCGAGTTTTTCATGAGTAATGAATTTTTTATTGCAGACAAATTCCTCGCCTACAACATTATTTTTTTTTATTTTTTGAAAATTAGCAGCCGAGCGTTAGAATGGGCTTTTCGTTGACACTAAATTTTGGCTTTGTGAATGGACTTTCATCCCTTTAGCATCACTGAAAGCGGAAGTTCACCTACTGCATTAGTCTAAACAACGCTTTGCTTTAGTTTATAAATAACCGCTCCGATTCTTAATGTGTTTTTTTTCTTTCATTTTACATAATGAACGTTAATAAAATGGAATGGCTCCCAAACGCGCGTTTTCATTTTAAGTTGGTGAAAGTGGAAAGAAAAAGAGAAAGTTTCTGAGCATTTAAGAAAAGGTCAATTTCTCAATATGATTGAACAATTAAAAAGTGCTTTGAAGGTAGCACGACAATTAGGTATGAGTGAATGTGAATCTTCGATACGTTCCATTAAAATTCAAGAAAAGGAAATCCGTAAAAGTTCAGAACTTAGCTTTAATACTGAAGCTGGCGGAGTAGTGTCTGAGGAGCAAAATACAAGCATCATGAAAATGGAAGATGCTCTTTCATTGTGGCTAAAAGAAGTCAGAAAGAGGAGTGTTCCCACAGTGCATAAACCATCATCTGCATAATTTTAAAAAATATAAGTTTACAATATCTACTGTTCAGTGCTATTTTAATGCAGTTATGTACTTAATGTAAGTACCGTACTGTTTTAATTCATGTCTTTCAGTGATTATTGATTTTGTGCATCATAACAGTAATTTATGTTAAATAGTAACACCTTTTTCTAAAATACAGTAAAAAGTCAATTATTTATAAAAGATACGGTAATATATAGTTGAGAAATGGTTTGAAACAATTTTAACACATGTCTGAAATAATTGGGCATGCTTATAAAAAATTTCTAAACATATTTTGTTCCACAAGACGAAATTCCGACTTGCGCGAGGGGTCTTGGAACGCATCCCTCGCGTAAGTGGGGACTCGACTGTAGTTAAAATATAATAGAATATTTTAAAAGATAAAAATAAACAAAGTAATGTTTTATGGTTAAAAAACTAAAATAGGAAAATAACTTGTAATAAGTTCTAAAAACATTGATTTTTTTACATTAATTGTAAATTTAAATATCAACAGATGTCTTTAAAAAAACACAAAATTTCCAGAAAATAATTTTATTTTTAAATTGAAAATTCATCATTTTATTAAATTTACATTATTGTTGTTAAATCTGTTACCATTCTTAGCAAAAGTCCCAAATTTGTGGCAATAGCTACCCAATCACGCAATCTTTTAAGCAACAAAATTTCTATAGGTGCAGTTAGTATCTGTCACCTGCTCTTAATGTAGGTCTTTCTTATGTTTCTTAGAAGTTAGTTTTTGAGGCAGCACAGGCAGAGAAATAAAACACCTAGTCCTTTGAAGGGTTAATGTATTTAGACAAAAAAAAAAAAAAAAAAAGATGACGGCTTGGTTAATCAAAGATCAGTTAATCGAGGTTCTACTATTGATTTCTTAAAAATAAAGTTTTATTATGTTGTTAAAATTTTTCATGTAATTTTGTTAAAAATAGGTCATAGATCTTATATTGAAATATCTATTCTGAAATATTAATTTTAACTAATGGATAGAGGCCTATTTCATTGAAAATGGTAAGTGTACTGAACATTTTTGGGAGCCACATCCACTGAATAGGCATCACTCATTTTCTTCAGAGAACAAGTCAGCTTTATTCCGTATTCCTTTGATTTAAAGAACATTATTAGGCTATGAATTATATCCCAACTTAAAATACAAAAAATAGGCAGAATTGAAAATGACAGATAAATTATTGAACTAACATTAACAAAGCAAGAATTAAAAATTAAGAAAGGGTGTTTTCATTATTCAAGCTCATTCGCCACAATATCCTAATACTATTATATATGTGAAAGTTAGTGAATATGTTTGTTAATCTTTCACGCAAAAACTACTGAATGAATTTTAATGAAACTTTACAATAATATTAACACATAGGGTACTTTTTGTCCCGTTATGGGGGGACAAAACCCCTGATAGGGTGCAATTTTCATATGAATTCGAATTCCCTTATATGGGGGTGAAAAAATACTTACATATTTAACATTATATGTCCACGGAAAGCTCTGATTTTTCTGCTGAAGAAGGGACCCTGGGTCATTTCACTGTAATTTAGACATTTACAGTAGGCGCCGTTTAATGTGATCACGGTTAATATTATCAGAATCACGGAGTCCCTGAAAACTTGTATATTAACACACATTAAAAAAGTCGGAGATTGTTATCACTTTTTCATAAACTTTCAATTTTTTCCCCCGTTTTTGTTCCTCAAGTAACAGAAATACATAGGCAAACCCTGACGAGACTTACTTTCTATGTAGCATTTTGTGATTTTCAATACCAGTTAAAATTTTCTAGGAATTAAGCTACAGAAAGTTTGCCCACCCAGTGACCACAGACTCCCCCTAAGAAAACTTTCTTTTGCACCTAAAAAAATTCAGTCCCTGGACATGTTGCAAGCATTGATGTAGGACCTCCATTGTTGCCATTACTTTGTGAACTATTAAAGAATTGTGTCGAGATTGAAAACAAAGCGAAATTAAAATTTAAAAAACAAGCAAAACCATGCTGGAAAAGATAGAAAAGCTGAATGTGCTTTAAAACTGGTTTACGAATGTTAGGGAAAACGGTCATATTTTACTTCACCGATTACTATGTGATTAAAAATTGCATAATTTAGCTTTAACTTTTTATAATTCAGATATTTCCATTCTGTTAATTTAATAATTTATAATTTAAAACTGTGTTCAGTTGAGTCAGTGTGATTATAATTTGAGGTTGCCAAAATAAATACACCTTAATTGGAAAAAAAATCATTATTTTGTGTCTCCTGGATTCTTTTCGGTTATTGTTATCAAATTGTATTTGTTCCAAAGTAATCACATTAAGCGGCGCCTACTGTGTATAGAGTTCGTAACATGACCTTTTTTAGCCATAACTTTTTAATTTACTGTTTGATTAGCTTATTATTTTATTTTGAGCTTTTCCTACCAACACACCAACTCAAATCAAAACAATTTGCAAAACAAACAGTAACTAAAAAGTTATGGTAATAAAAGGTCACCTTACAGCAGGGTTCATCGATTTAAATCGGCTTGATTTAAATCCAGTGATTTTTTAAAATCAAAATAAGTTCATTTTTTTTTTATAAACAAATTTTGCATTTTTAGAATGTGTTGCTCTAAATTTAACTACACTGCTATACAATTTTAACTTCAGCAGGCAAAACTACGTAGATTCCTCTTGATGTGTGTGAAACAGATTTTCCTTCTTTCAACATTGCTTTTACTCCAAAATTAGTTCAGTTCAGTATAGAACCAAATAAAAATTTTCAGTTTTTCTCGTACACCATCACTGACATAATTAAGAAAAGTAATTACTCAACATATTCTTTTACCCTAAAACGTACATGATGATGGAAACCTTATTTTTAAGCAAAACATAAAACAAAATCATTTCTTATCGAAATATTATAACGTATTTATAAATCTTAAAAATGTATTGAATAGTTAGAGAACTTATCTTAGTTTGAAAAGTAAGCCGAATAGATTCATCTACTGTATGAAATGTATTATGTTTATACATGTAACAATTATAAATTTTAAAAAAGTCAAAAAAATCGTGAGCCCTGCGTTACGGACTCAACATAAATGTCAAAAATACCGTGAAATGACCCACCTGTTTGAAATATCTAAGTAAAATAAAAAACGAGTTATAAGCTTTTTAGTTCCATGTTCAAACGCTTTCATTAACCCAGTTCACTATTTAGTGCATCATCTCAACTCTATCGATAGCTAAAATTGTTATATTGTTGAATATTTTTGCTTTTTACTCCGACTTGCTGAAGTCAAAACTTAAAGTAACGTTTTTCCACAATATAAGCAAATAATAAATGGATTTGGCTGATTATTTTCCATTTTAATGTAACTTTAATAAAATTATTGTTTTTTTTTGGCTGATAAAACAATTATTCTTTATCCAATCTACTAGCAGGAATTTCGCCAAACTTTTTTGAGCAAATATTTCAATAGCTGAGGCATTTAGCAATTTTTTCAAGTTTCGCTGTTTTTTGGAGCTAAACAATATACAACCAGGAGTGATTGTGAGTTCATCAAAAAATACCTGAAAGTTTCAAAGCGAGAACGGAGTGTTGGGGGGGGGGGGGGAATCTTTGGCACCTATTACTTAAGTGCACCTTTGCCATAGTATTCAATAGTTCTGAGTCCAAATATTGTGTGTACATTTGATTAAATTTTTAATGGGTTACAAAGTTACTTTTGAGTTGGTGTTATACAAATTATCTTAACATTTGTCCATCTTAAGGCTCTTGCAGGTATATTTGACGAGTACTACATAAATAAAAAAAATGCGGAGACAGAGAGATAAAAACATAACAAAAAAAACATAATTCTGGTATTTTCGGACATAAAAATACCGGAAATACGTCCGAAAATACCGGAAATTTGGTAAAATACCGGAACACAATCACCCCTGTATACAAAACATTATACTGTTTCTCGGTTTTCATCATGTAACCTATCACCATTAAATGAATCTTTAAAATGTTTGTTTAAATGCAAACGAATCAACCAACTAAAGTAGGCAAATCTATAAACAGCACAAAAACTTCCACTATTTTGTCTTAGTGCACAACTTTACACAATAACAAAATTTTACTACTTATTTTGAGAAAATTTCGTATGAAAATGTTTAGCAGCATCATTTTATGGTCACCAAAAGCATCTCAGTATTTGGCGACAATATTTTTTCGACGAAAATAAGCAACAGACAGTTTTACAAAGTAGGGGAGCATTATCCAAGGTATTCCAAAACGATTGCCGCAAATCTGGTAACATTTTAAAGCGCACCAACATACAATTCCTCAAATTTGTATATGCTTAAATGTCATTATTTCGTTTCTAAAATAATAGTATTTTGTTCTTCATACTTATTGTTACTTTACTTTTTTTAGGGGAAGGAAGAAGCTCGATTTTAAAGCACGTCAAAGAGGTGTGTTTCGAGTTTTTAGTTAAAGCAGAAAAAGAATGAAAGTAACGCTTGTTTCTCATAATTATTACTGACCCATTCAACGGTGGGTATTTTTGCTAGTTTATAATATAAAGCAGTTTGCTGAAGCGTATAATTGAACGACAGTATATGAGAAACTGAAATGTACTTTGAACTATGTAATAAAATTTATATCAAATCAGTAACAAACGAAAGCTCTTCTAAAATAACAAGATTTAAAACACATGGTTGGTGTATTTCCACAGTACCTACAATTGAATCCGTTTATACGCATGTTAAAAGGGTGAATCGGTTTTATCAAAGAAAATCTTCCTTTCATTAAGAATACTATCCAAGTAATGCAAACCATTGAACATTTGTGATGAGAAAATAGATCCAAAATATCCAACTTTCAATTTGACAACAACAAATTCCAAAATTCATAATGATTTTATTTTAAGTTTAAGCTCTGATTGGCTGAATCAGTGATGACGTATGTGGCTTACAGTGTATGCGACTTCCTTCGCCCTCTCGTGACGGTTAAAATTTCCGTAATCAAGAATCCAGGCAGATATTTACTGCAGTGAAAATGATTATTATTTTCTGAAATACCTTTCTTCAATTGAGTAAGTAGTTTGAATGAATATTAAATTTACTGCTTGTCCGTAATTAATGTGCAATGTAAGTGTTGAAATTTCGTAAATGGATTTCAGTTGAGAGTTTATTGTGCAAGTACTTCGAACATTGTAAACTACTATCATGGTCTTCTTCACTTCTTTGAGGGCGCCACTTCATTTAAAAATAATTTCAATGAAAGATGGCAATTATGTAATATATTCATTTTTTTGCAAAACATCGTAAAATTTTCATTTTGTTGGTTTAATAATCATTCAGAAAAATGCTGATTCTATCAGCCACGTTAGCATTTTTCTGGGTGTGAGTAATAAAAGGCTCGATATTTTCATGGCGACTTCACGTTAACCCTAAAGCTTATAACTTGCGCAGTTCTTGAGTAAAAAAATAAAAGCTCAAGAGTGCGATATTTTAGATTTGTTCTTTATTGTTGTTAATTATTTTCATCATAACATACACTTATTCAGACTTGATGAGGGTCAGATGCATTAATGTCACAGTATTTTATTTGGAAACTTGAAGTAAATAAAAATTATCGGGGAGGGAAAGGAAGGGGGAATAATCTATATAAAAACATGGGAATAATTTAGTAATTAACATTTAAATTGATATTCTTAATGCTTAATTCTGAAGTGTGCACACATTTTGATTTCATGAAAAATAAGTTTTCTTCAATGAATAATAATGATGACACTTGCCTGCGGTTTTTTTTTCTTTTTTTGGCGCGAAAAATGAAGAAATTAATAAAATTCAATGCGTATGAATTATATTTTGAAAACCGAACAGCCGTATTTCAGCAGAATGCTGTTTATTTTGCTTCATTTCTCGCTTTTTTATTTTTATTCCAAAGCCAATAATTTCGTCCACATATTAAAGTATTACATTTTATTTAGGAAGAGATCGTCTATTATATTGCATTCCATAACTATTCGCTAAACAAATTTTCCGTACAAAATCACTAACGTTTTTTTTCTCTTTTCATCGTTCATGTTAATACTTTCGTTGTATATTTGTTTGATTTTTTTTGATTTCTAACACAATTAATATATATATATATTTTTTCCAAAAAACATGCATTTCGTGTAAAAAAAGGTACTTAGATAATGTCAGACTTTCGTTGAATGACAGTCATCAGGCCTGTCATTTCCAAATCTTCCAAGGGGGAGGATGGCAAAGGGATTATATGAAATTCAGTGCATTTTATTAAGAGAAAACATAAAATTATAATGTGAAACGCACAATTTTTTTTTTATGTTTTTAAAATCAAAAGAGGTGGGGAGGGGGCACCTGACAATCATATCCTACTAGTTTTCACCAAATGCTGCTTAAAAACAAAAATATTATCATTTTAAATTCTTTAAAAGGATTAATGTACAAAAAAAAAAACTTGAATTCTCAATTTTGCAGTATTTTAATTTTAATCTGTTAATTTTTTTTTAAAATCATGTAATTAAGATACATTCCTGTAGTTTCCCTTAGATGTTCTTTGCACTTTTATTATGACAGGGGAAAAATATTTTGAATCAAAATATACCTTTTCCGAGGAAATTTTGCTAGAGTCTGCAGCATACGATTTTTTGAGAAAATCATATGCTGCATTAAAAAACTTTTTAAAACTACTCTTAAGGCTGCTCTTCAGTGGGGAAGAAAAACGATCTCGCTTGAAAATGGGCTTTTTCTTTAAACGAAAGCAATGTTCATCAGTGAAGTGATTGACACTTCAACAACCAATAGAACGAGCGGTGGCCGATGAAAGTGTGGATCATGTGACCTGTCACATTTTGCAGGGGGACAGACCGGACGCTCCCCTGCTGTGCAGAGTAGTCGAAGGAGGTAATAGCTGACGGCGAAATGAAACCGCAGCTTTTTACAGACCCTTTCTAGGAAATTCTAGTTCTTTCCCTCTTGAGTCTTGACTACATAGGTAAAAGAAAAATTGCTCAGTGTAAAAGGCGCGGCATTTTGCAATCCCGCTTGTGATATTAATTTATTTGCATTCGCACTAAAATTAATTTTTGAAACGAAGATTTTTTTCCCCATTAATACGGTTCCTGATCTCATCTAGGAAAAATTAACGAATGAATGAATATTTGCAATAAATAAATTTATAAATTCGTTTTATTTTTAGAAAAATGTTCGTTATTGAAAATTGATAATATCAAAAAAGGAAGGAAAAAAAAAGATAGCCTACATGACCACACTGAATTTTAACGAAATGAACTCCAAATTCTAACAAAAAAATATTCTTTAAAAATGGATGATCCTACTTAATAAATCTGAAAAATCGAGTGCCGAATAAAATTGGGGACTAACTAGTTATCGGTTGGCGAAATTCTTTCACTTCCTCTGCCTGTTTGCCACTCTCCCCAACCCCATCCGAGTTAGCAGAAAACATTCTTAAAAATGAAACTAGATCCTCTTTGCATAGTTAATACTTGATTGTACAATAAACATTAATGCCACTAATTACTTACATTAACCTTTATTTGAACTGATAATATTTATATTTTAGTGCTAAATTAAATACTACTTTGTTGGTTAGTTACCTGTTTTACAAATGTAGTGGCGACTAGAAAAAAATGTGGCTACTATAAATGCCTTTTCTCACCACTGGTGACCAGAAAATTCCCCTAATCTTTTATCTTTGAATCCTTTTCTTTTTGAAAAAATATTTATTTATTTATCTAAGTACTATATGCAGATGAGAAGGCTACGATAGCATTTCTCAAGGGGTTGTTATGGTGAAAGTTCTTTCAAATTGAGCATAACAACGGCAAAGTCGCGGACGGCTACGGATAAGGATTTCCTGAATTTGAAAAATTAAAGATTTTTCTCTGATCTTTGTATGCAAGGGTGCTCACCCTGCTCCAAGCTCAAAGGCAAAAATCACTCCTTCCCCCACTCTCAATGTTTGTAAACTATCTTGCGTTGAAATTTTGCAATAAAACTAAACCTAGCACTTTTAGAGTCTCAGATTCCCAGTTACTAAATTCGGCAAAATACATGAGGTATTACATGCATTATATGACCAAAAGTATTGGGACACTTTCAAAAATTCACAATTTTACGGATTTCTCAAAAAATAAAAGACCAATTGCTCTCTGCTCTGTAATTTTTTTCTCATGAAAAGTATACTCCAGACGTCAAATCCAATAACAATTAAGTCTGATATTCATTTAGGGGACCAGCAACAAATAATCTGTTCTTATCATGAATCACTCTATAACGATGGCAGGAAAGTGTTGCCAGTTTGCTAACAATTCCTTACCATTCGTCGCCTATCCTAGAATTATAGAAATTCGGCTCATTAGATGGTTGATAACTTTTTAAATTTTAAAGAAATTGCGGCGGAATTTTTTTTTATGGATTGTAGGATATATCTGAGCTTTGGATTATGAACGTTATAAATTGCTATCTTCCGTGCATGTGCAGTGAAAAATTAATTGCTTTAATTGTTCATATTTCATCAAATTTTCAATATTTTAATTTCAAATTTTATTATTATGTTTCTCTAAAATGCTGTCAAATATTTTAAAAGTTTAGTAACGTTTGACGAAATACTCTGCGTAATATAAGGCGAAAACCTTCAAAAAAATTTTGCATTTTTGAAAGAAATGCTTATATTTCCATGGGTATAAGAGATACTTTCACAAAAATATAAAAATAAGTTTTTGATAGATTTTTAACTCATTTCTGAAAATTATAGCTTATTCCCAGCAATTTGCAATGAAAAATTATAAAAAAAACTTTTTTACTCAATTTGTTGTCGGTCCCCTAAATGAATAGCAGACTTAATTTTTATTGGAAAATGACAACTAGAGTATACATTTTATGCGAAACAAATTATAGAGCAATTGGTCTATTATTTCTCGAGAAATCCCTAAACATGTGAATTTTTGAAAGTGTCCCGATGCTTTTGGTCATATAGTGTATATAGTGCTTCTACTTCAACACATTGAGTTTTTATTAAAATTTTCTAATGAGTCTTGTTGGTGTCTGATCCTCGTTAGTTGTCATAATAAATATTAAGGGTTGTCCTTTTTCTCAGAAGGCACGAAAATATTACCTACATGTATATCTGCCTGAAAAAAAAAAAAAAATCTCGAAATACTTAGATGAAAAAAATCTCAACGCCTCGCTCTGCCAGATTTTAAAGTTTTTATCGCTCTGCCTCGTTTTCATGCATCTTGCATTTAATGAATCAATAATAAAAAATAAAAAAAAGGGCGAGAAACAGATTTGCAGGAAATACATAAAGTTGAAACAAAAATGAAAATGAACAGCTTACATTTAGGAAAGCAATTATAGGTACAAGTAAGGGTTCACAATTAAAAAAAAAAACAAACAAGACAAACTTTTTCTTTTAAGTTCTGTGTTACGCACTTCTGTGCCGAAAAATTATCGTATCCTGTCTTCAGTCACAGAATAAAATGAATGTTCTAATCCAATGATTATCAAGTAATTTTCATTCGTATAGAACAAAAATCTTTTTTGAGATCCCACATTTTCTATTCTATTGACTCCTAGTAATATGTAAATACAGCGAGAGAAAGGATTTAGCTTCTTGTTTAGGAGAGGGAACCATTTCTATATTTAATTAACATGATCTTGATCGTAAGCATACTATTTACTCAGAAATACTCCCTATTTTCCCAAGCACTCTGTTTGGGGGCTATGCCTTTTAATTTTCTCGAAAATAAAAATTTTCAAAATGCACTTTTAGACGATCTCTGGTAGTATTTGGAAGTAAGTAAGAGGTCCTGTGATCTTCCACCAGCAAATTTTTGAACTTGAAACGCCAAAAACACAATTTCAGGTTCTTCAATTCTGTTAGGAAACGGGGAGTTCGGAAGCTTTCCCCGGAATTTTTCGGGGTGCTTATGTGACCTGAAAACCTTTATGCCTGTAATTAATTTTTCTACATTGTATTAAAATGTTGATCTAGCTTCTGAGAATGAAAATAGAAAACAGTGAAAATTTGTAACCCCCATTCTATATTGTTCACATTTTAGTTAGCTTTGTCGGCAACATAAGGCTGAAAACGTCATTAAAACTAATACATACAATGCTTAGTAATTCTACCACGGTGTGTTTTTTACATTAACTGAATCATATTAAATTGCTAATATATTTTTCATGATTTTCTATGTATTTAATGAGTATGTTGGTGTACGGAATGTTTTCCGCTATTGAATTTTCCACCTCCCAAACCTTCTAAAGAAATTTGACGAGTCTGGCTCTTAAAGACACAAATAATTTTCAAAAATGTTTGTTGAGCTGTGAAAAGCACTTTATGTGTGTACCATTTGTAGTAACATAAAACACATGTAAAACGATGCAAAATACCCAGTATCTGGAATACGATTTAATCTATATATAAAAATATTTTTCTACTGGAAGGGAAAAATGTCAACTTTTCGCATTCGACAGCATTGTAACAATGTTCATTATATTGTAAATAAACAATTTGACTCAGAAATATTCCTTTCAAATCTATTTCTTTTCAAACCACAAATTTGAAAAAAAGCAGATGTTGCGAATTTAACAGCTAATAGCACGCATCTACATGGATTCACTTTCAAAAGCACTTGATTCTTCACGAAAGCCTTAGGAAAAGAGGAAAGAAGAAAGGACGTCCAGCGGAGGTCATTGAGGGGAACTAATGAGAGGGTAATAAATCTTACACCCCATTAGCTTTTACCCCTCAAAAGGGGAGGTAACTATTCTAGGGCGGGGCAAATGCAAAAAGTGAACGTATTTTGAAATTTTTTTCAATAGTTAGAACATGATATTTGTTTAAAAAATGGTCGCATTATTTCAAACAAGATCTCAAAAGAGAGCTGGAAATATTTTGCGTGTCAGGGCGTTCTTAAAATTTCGATAGCACGAGTTGCAGATGTTTTACAGAGCGAAATGTCCAACAGTACCTCATTTTCGAAGAAATTCATTTTTTCTCGAATTTTAAAAAATCGGAGAATGGACACATCAAAAAAGTAAAAACTAAAAGAAACAGACATGGTCTTGAAAAATACTCAGAAAAAAAAACGGATCCGAAAACTTTACAGGAATTTGTAAAACAAGCTCCAACTTTCCCCCGTAGGTTAACATTAGATCCGAATCTTTCAGACTCTCAGTGAAGAGCACCCTTAAATAAAATAAACCTATTATTTATCAATGATTTTATTTTAGTTTTTTAATATATACAGAACATTTTAGTACCAGAAAATTGATTATATCAAGTTACGGAAAAATTTTGACAGCACTTTAACTATTAATATTTTGCAGAATTATTCATCCTTTATTGTCCCTAGAACATCATTGTGTAATGTTTGTGAACATTTCAGCCAAATCCCAACCTCATCTAGAATATTTTGCACATCTTCCGCATAACGCTGATAAGATAAATGAACCTATATCTGCGGTTCTAACGTTCAGAGCCATGTCTACTAATGACCAAAAATTTTAACACTCAAAGGAAAATGCAGTCTGACAAACCCTTCTAAAGAATGCAATGCAATTTAAACCAGATGCGCTTGCCTAATGATACTGGTAAGCAAGGGGGGGGGGGGTCAAGGTCAAAAAACAAAAAGCTATTGGGAAAAACCATTCAATCGGACTGAAAATGAAATAGGTGTGATCGGATGAACTTTTGAGTGGTTTTTGAGACCGCCCCCCCCCCCTTCCGTTGAGGGTTAAAGCAACTTGGGTTTGTATGTGAAGTAAAAGTTAGATCTTTTACTCACAGCACAAACATGTTACCACGATTATAAATTTTCAAGTCACATAGCAGGAAATAAATTTTCATTTTATGCAGAATTGCACTATGCACATAAAACATAAATCAAATTAACCATTAACCTGGCAAATGATGTTAGTTTATGAATAAAAAGACATTCAACCTAAGTGCCGAGAGGTGGACATTGATTGGCTCAGAAACAGAACATGGATTACTTGTATTTCTATGTACAAGATTTATTATGTGATTTACACTGTATAGTTGTCTTTGATGTATAATGTTCTAATTTTCACTTGTTACTTCACAAGATAACGAGGTTTTTTTTTTTTAATTTTTACCATCTATATTGATCTTTGAAAAATAGATATGTTTGATGAAGAAACAAATTTTTCAGATGTAATGCTCTGATTAATAAATATCACACCCACAATGTCTAAAGAAGAAACTGATGCACCGGCTGTATCAACTACTGCAGATGAACAGAATGATGTAAAGCCTGATGTTAGTGGTAAGTTGGGAACCATTTATTTGAATTTTCTATTTGTTGTTGTCTTTGCATATGATCTTATTTATTTATTTATTTTTTACTACCTGTTTTTATATTTAGTTTTGCAAATAAAAAAGTGACTGCTTGAGGGTTCTCCTTTTTAAAAAAACAAATTTGACCCCCTTTTACCTTTGTACCCTTTTCTTAAAGGGGTGGTCCAACCACCTGGTATTGGTTTCTTATTCATTTCCAATAGTCGGCCATGGTAGGATGAATTTTAATACTGTGCTGAATACCCTGTAGTCTTGTAGTTTTAGCAAAGTCTTAAAATAGCTTTTCTAAGGCTCATCATCAAATAATAAATAAATTATTTTTCCTGTAGTCTTGTAGTTTTAGCAAAGTCTTAAAATAGCTTTTCTAAGGCTCATCATCAAATAATAAATAAATTATTTTTCGAAATCATTGATTTGTTGAAATTTTCACACTGAAGCAAGTTTTAAACTTGTGGTTTTTAATTGGCTATTTTTATAGTAGAACCAGTTCTGGAGTTTTTCACTCCTTTTCTTGGAAGTTTTAAGAATAAGGTGAGATGAATGGGGAGTGTGGGTACGAGGGGGTGCTGTGATCTTTTTTACTTGCTTCTATATCTAATATATAGAAGAAAGTATTGGATTCGTGCAAATTTTCGAATTTCGAATTTTGACTGATTCGAACGTTTTGAGGTGTGCTGAGTCCATGTCGACTATTTTTGGAAAATGTCTGTCTGTCTGTCTGTGTGTGTGTGTGTGTGTATGTGTGTCACGTCTGTGTGTGACCAGTTTTTTGTGGCCGCTCTACAGCAAAAACTACCGCATGAAATTTGGTACACATATGTGCCCCTATGTGAACTTGTGCCCATTGGTTTTTGGCGCGAATTCCTCCAAGGGGGGTGGAGCAATGAGACGTTTTTTGAGTTACGCGTGCTTGCTATTCCTCAGGAAGTAACTGGCGGAATCAAAAAAAATTTGGTCCATATGTTGCCTTTAACAGGAGCAGGTGCTGATTCAATTTTGGTGTCAATAGCTCAAACGGGGGTTGAGTTATAGAACGTTTTTTGTCGTCAATTGTGACTGCTGTATCTCAAGAAATAACGAACGGAATCAAACAAAATTTTTTTGACAAGTAGCCCTTAGTGGGTATAAGAGCTGATTTTATTTTGGTGTCAACAGCTAAAAAGGGGGTAGCGCAATCAATCGCCCATTCTTTTTTTCCATTGTGAGTGCCCTATCTCAAGAAGTAATGCTACGTTCTGGTTGAAATTTGCAATAAATGTGAATCCATACGTAAACAGGCTTTGGTTCAATTTTGACTCCAATCGCTCCAAGAGGTGTTGATTTTTTTTTTTTGCGAATAAAAATAGTTTTATTAATGCAACAATAAGAAAGATAAATCGTAATAGATTGTCGTCTGCGTATTTCTCGTGATTTTAATTGTATGGAAATGATCGGAAATATAATCTCAATGATTTAAAATTTTTGACTGTTGCCATCTTATGTTTGTTAATTAATAAAATATTTGTAATTAATTCAAGCAAGGCTTTTAAAGTAACTTTCAATTTTCGCTCTTTGTTTTGTTTTTACAATAATTCATACATTGGGATGGTCGTCAAGTTTTTGCATGTGTCATTTTGTTTTTGTTGGGAATATTGCTTCCTCGTCAAGCATGGGGAGGGATCAAAAAAAGGAAAAATATAGAAGAAAGTTTCGTGATGGCCACAACATACTAGTTTATCTCTGCTTTGTTAAGAGTTTAGATTCTTTGTGCTTTTCTTGGAACACGTTGCCTACTTTGAGAACAAAACTGTTTTTCGTCAGTTTTCAAGCAAAGAGCTTTTGAATGTGTTATTGATTAAAGATGAAATTAGAATTTTTAATTTTGTAGATGAAAAAATAAAGTGGACATTGCTGTTCATTTTAAACACCTCTTCAGTACACTTTTCACAATAATAAATAACCACCAAGTTATTGAGAAAAACTATGGTGAAAGAAATTTTTGAAAAATGACGAATAGAAAGTGTTCTTGTTCAGAAGCAGCTAACAATTCCTGTTTCACAATTTCTAGCAACCAGTCAAAAGACAGAGTACCAAAATTTTGCTATATCAAAACTGTGATGTAAATAAATTTGAAATCTTGTAAAATGTTGAAGAATAACTCGTTAATCTTTATGCTAAGTGATGGCATAGATAAATGTACATAAGATAGAGCTCATAATAAAGAATTAACTGCCTGTTTAATTTTGTACGTATAGTAAACTGCCGATTATCCGCGAGTCAATCAACAATAAGGAACATGTATTTTTTCAGCTAAAAGGAAATACCAATAACTTTTTTTTTTGTTGAAAATTGTAAATTTGAACTTTTATTTGCATCATTTATTTTTTTTAAATTTCCTTATTTATTTATTTTTATGTTTTCTTCATTGCACTTACACTTTTTTTTATTGATGGGCAGTTCTCAAAAGGTGGGAGCAAACACAGACTTCAACTTTGAAGCTTCAACACCAAATAACTTTCATTTAAATTACCTCTAAAATTTTTGAGGTAAACTATAATGCTGTATAGAGACAAGAATTGACATAAATTATGGAAAAAAAGCTCTTCAAATGCCCTTAAAAAATATTTTCTTTGCTAAATGGCACAATTTTGGACATACCAAAACGTTAACTGAGCAAATGTACCATTAAAAAAAATTTTTTTTAATTATTTCCATACGTTTCAAAAAAAAAAAAAAAAAAAATTATAGGCATGAATCTTACACTGAATAATTTTTTGTTAATATTTTATACAAATAACAAAAGTAAAGACAGATTATTTACTTCGTAAACGATTTTAGAAAAAAGTAAGTTTGAAATTTGATGCATGTCCAAAAGTTGCGATCTTTACAATGCTATTATTTGAGAACTAAGTATATGATGTTTTCGTTTTAAAGGTATTTATCGATCCTCAGAATCAGTTTTCAATTGTTTAAAAGTGTTTTCATAAGCTTTTATGCAGTATCTTAGAAGAAAAATAATTTTTCTTAAACATACATGTGAGATGTCCAAATCGCGTTCCGATCTTGACGCCGATAATTCTGTCCGTTTATTAATAATTTTTTTATAATCCACTGTCTTCTAACATCAATAAAAAAGATTATTATGATGTTATCTTCTGTAATCCATTGGTATTTTGCATAATTAATACGTTACACATTGAACAATACATAAATTACAGTAGAAACATGGCTGGTTATGATCGAACGAAAGCCATTTTGCGTGAAAATCGCCAAGCAAACCTCCGTCGGCGACAACACAGTATACGAAAAGCTAAAGGTTACCAGAGGGCACCAGTTTTGGCGCCTTTATCACCTGTGCTAGCAATTTTTTTTCCCGCCGCTTTTATTATTTTAGAATTTTTTTTCTCTTCTTTCTTTTAAACATAATTTAACGATCTCCAAATAGAAATACGAATTTCTTTTTTCAATAATTTTTTTAGACATCGTTTTAATTCTTATGACATTAGAAAAAATATTCATTTTTAAAACTGTCATTTTTTACATTCTTTCTTAAAGCATATTTATATGTTGTATTTATTTGTCTCTATTTTTATTCCTTATTTGTCCCAATAAATCAAACTACAAGTTTGTATAATTATTTCCATGAAGCTTTTTTCTACCTTTCATCAACTTCTTCAAAATCATTCCAAAACTTTATTATATGTAAAGAGCAGTATGTATAGCCATTCAAGTACTTCATTAATATCCTCTTTATCATTAAATTGCAAAATTCAAAAAGTAGTAAATAAATTTTTCATTGGAAAAGTTAAAAATCAGATTAACAGTTGTCAAAAATGGTGAAACTTACATTATGATGATGTCCAAAATCCGTTACCTACAGGACAACAATGTCCAAAATCTGTTCCCTACAGACTGCTGATTTAATTTGCTAATTAACAATTTTTACAAATACCTGCTGTCTTTTCATGTTCAGATATTGTGTTCTAGGTATGCATACTATAGAATAAAAGCAAAATTGATATCAAATTCGAAAATTTTTGAAATTGCTCAAAGTTAACTTTTTTGTTCCCACCTTTTGAGAACTGCCTTGATGTTAATTTTCGTTGTGTAAAAACGCAAAACATTTGTACTATTCTGTGTATATTTTCACTGCTTGTAGAAAAAAATCATGCATCAATTCTATTGATTAACTTTATTCAAACAAACTTTTTTTTTCAATTGTAGCTAAATTATTTTTTTATTCATTACGGCTTTTTAAAAATTTTAGCAAAATAAAAAGCACAATTGAGGTTGTGAGAAGCAAAGGGATGCAAAATTTGGAGATAACCAGTACAAATGGTAGGTGAACCCCTCCTCTGTCTTGGGGCATAGTACTTGGTAGTCCTGGTAGGTGCTGGTGTACAGCATGATTTAGCAAACAAAAAAAAAAAAAAATCAATGAAAGCCTACCTAGGACGTAATCTTTATGCGTGTTTTATTCAAAACTTGAAAAGGCCCACTTACATCCATTTGCTTCTCACTGCGTCAATTTCAATGGTCATTTTTGTAATTTTTTTATTTACTCCACTTTTTTCTATTTTTCATTTTGCTGCTTTTTTTTTTTTTTTGACAAAAACTCAATTTTGAGGAAGTTTGTTTTAATGATTGTCCTATCTGTTTTAATATTGAATTGTTTTGCAGATTACAAGCTGCACTATAGTACAATTTACACTTTGCATTGCTGTAGATTGATTTTATATTCATGTGAAGTTTTTTGATATAGCTAAAATACATTTTTGTTGCTTGCTGTGAAGGATTTACTTATGTCCATACCTCTAGTTTTTTTGAAACTGATGTGTTTTAATAATGGTTTTTTTTTTTTTTTTTTTTTTGTAGATATATTAAGATGTGGAGCCTGTGAGTTAATATTTTTTAATCTGGACGATTTTGTTGCTCATAAGAGTGAACAATGTAAATCGGCTACAGATAAGTACAACTCTGAGGATGAAAGTGAAATTGAAGTTATTCGTCACTCTCCAAGTATGTGAAACAGTAGTATATTTCTAAGCATTTTTATTTTCAGAAATTGAATTGCTATTTTGATATTATCATTTTCAAATGTTTCACTTTGAAAATTGTCAAATAACAAACTAAACGGGGAATTTGATCATCCATTCAGTTTTTCTTCTTTTAATTTATTCAAACTAACTTAATTTCTAGGACCTTGTTCCAATTAATTTGCTATTTAAAATTCATTCTTAAAAATATTTATTTTGATTGCAGAAAAGAAACATCCAAAGCCTTCTAAGAAGTACAGATATGAGGATTATGAAATGGATTTCAATCAAGCATACTTTGATAGGAAATCAAAAAAACATAAATATAGTGAATACTATATGTCAAGGAAGGTATGGATGCCACTAATTAACTGTTTTGGAATTTATGTTTATTCATCCATTACCTGCTTTTAAACTTTAAAAACTAATGTTACTAATGGATGTTTTCATTCATTTAAAACTTAATGCTTTGATTTTAATTATGAAAATGAAAGGTAAAGGAAAGTTTATCTTGAAATGTGAGGTGGATTTTGTGAGTATAAGAAAACTGATTTTATTCAACTTGTTTAGCTTGTAAATTAGGGAAGATGATTTCATCGTAAAAAAAAATTGAAAGTAATAAATTTCATTAAATTGTATGAAAATTTTAAGACTAAGTAAAGTTTCCCAGACATGCCAACTCTCCTGATTTAGTGTTCATTCTCTGACTGTCTGCCACCATAGAAATTTCTCCTGCTTTTTATGGAATAAAAAAGTCATGAAACTTTGACTGTCAAGAGTTTTTTTTTAATTTTGTGTTTCTCAGTGGTGATAATTTAGACAGCCTAATTACTGACGGTTATGGAATCAGATATTTGTTACACCAAAAATTTGGCGAATATATTTTTCAAAAATGTTAAAGCAGTAACTCTAACAACTTTAAACAATCAATAGCTCTGATGTCAGTTTTTAAAATTGTTGTTTGCTGCCTGCTATTTTATAACATAAGTTTTTCTGTTAGGGGTCATTTCATGTCAAATCGCCTAATGCCATGTGCCTTCATATCTCCGATTTTGTCCATTATTTTTTTATGAATAGATATCTATGAGATGAGCTCAAATTATATTTTTTGAATAAAATGACACTTTGAAGAATTTTTTATAAAATTCGATTTTTGATCATTTTTCAAAGTCACCGTTTTGGCATGAATTTAGAAAATCTCTAATTTCTTTATTTTTAACCAATTAAGGTGAATTTAGTATCAATTTCAAGCTAATGCTTTTCTCTTTCAGTGTGAATAATTGGGTGTTGCTGCTCTTTATCTAAAATCAGTTTTTATGCTTTTTCAATTGGGAGATTAAATAAGTCATATCTTTGGAGTACCTACTATGATCTGCATCAAAAAAAATTTTTTGTAGCATATTTAAATAACTCTCTTGCTATGTAGAAAAAAGTAGAAAAGTGTTTTTTGTTGTTTCAAAAGTTGTTTGTGAGTTTTAGAGAAAATAAAAGTTTCTATTGCTTTAAATCCCCTTAAAACTTTTAAAAAAGCCAAAAACTTTTCAGAATAATTAATACTGGACTATCAAAGGATAAAAATTGATTTGTATCAATAGCTAATCTCTAAAAAGTTGTTAACATTGGAAAAGAATTGTGCTTGCAAAACCTCCGTTTCTGAGTTCACAGCAAAAAAAGAAAAATGCTTTTGATTGAAAGTATACTAAATATTAAGAGTAATAATTTAAAGAATAGTGCAAAAAAATTTCTAATGAGATTATTTTGCATTTTTTTCGACATTAAAAGATTTAAAAAAAAAAAAAAAAGAATAAATACTATTGAAAAGTTTTTGTAGCATAAACTTGCTTGGATTACATAACACCTGACAATGATCTTCCATTCTTAAAACACTCATGCAATATGCATCACTCTTCTTTCGCTTTGAAAAAATGAGATGGCACATAGCTTTTGAGGATCATAAAATGTGAAATGAAAGGCATGCTTGTGCGGACTGCATTTAATAAAAAAATTTACTATTTGCTTTGTATGAAAAGATGAGAAAATCAGAATTTCTATCGATAAGTTTCAAAAAGATTTTAAAATATACTTCAATAAGCAATAATAATCTTCTTCAGAGAAATCTAGAGTTGCGCTGCAAGAGTATTGTAAGTGTGGAAGATTATTTTCAGGTGTAATGTAATCCTAACAAGAATATGCCATGAAAACTTTTTAATAGTATTTTTTTTTTTTTCATCTTTTAATATTTAAAAAAAAAAAAATGCCAGTAGACATTAGTTTACATGCAGTGAGTTCACCATCTATCTATTTGAAAGATCTATTATTTAGACTACTGTCCATTCAGTAAGTTACCGCCCTGTAGCCAGGGCTAAGGCAGAAATACATGAAATACACTGCTAGCTCAGTCATTCCAGCAGAGGACTGCAGTTTCGTGCTCATTAGCACTCATCCGCCCGCCATAAAAAGTGACTGAGCTGGAGGTGGAAAACCTTTTAAGGAAGCCAAGAGTGCCAAACAATGTAACAATTCTATGTTAGCTACCAGTTTGTTTGGCACTCTTGGCTTCCTTAAGAGGTTTTCCACCTCCAGATCAGTCACTTCCTATGCCGGGCTGATGCGTGCTAATAAGCAGAAAACTGCAGTCCTCCGCTGAAATGACTGAGCTGGAGTGTATTTTATGTATGAAGGATGTTTTAGAAGTAAGTACCGTTTTAAAATAAAAAAAGAACAAGTACAGATTTAGCAAAGAAAGTTACTGCGGAAAAATCTACCAGTCTTACGCTATTTTTTGAAACTACTCCCGTGATTTTCAAGCATTTGACATATTGTGGTACAGGTTGTTGTAGACCTGTTCCTAGAAAGTTGCCGCCTAAGTAGTCAGCCATGGGGCATTACTCTGGATCTCTCTAGAATGAAGCCGGTAGATAGAAAACCAGTTTTTCCTCCCGCGTGACGTCACTACTCGTGAGCTAGAATTTTGCACTACGCTCTAAAGCACGTTTACGTGTCGGTACCTTGTTTGACTAGCGAGTAGTTCTAGACTGGTAAAATGTCGGTGAGTTCTCTTTCTCGGCAGCGAGAATCGTTCAGCGTTTACGCTGATTTCTCGCTTTGACTGACTCGTTTTTGATGAAAATTATTAAGCAAAGTACTCTGCGTCATGATTTTTAAAGCTTGAACTTCAGTCTATAATTCCAAATAGTCAGTTATTTATAACTGACTTTTAACCCACAAGAATTTTCTTTAGCTTTATATGACAAATATAAACAAATAGCTAAATAAAATGCTATCAAATTCAAAAATTAATGGAAATAAAATTGTGTAACTCTTAAGTACTTTTTCTACCTAAGTAATGTAATTGCAAATAGATTGAAAGCCGCTGTTGTTCGTCTATAAAGTAGTTTAATAAATACGTCTTGACTTAAGCTACAAATTAACATTAATTGACTCTTGAAATTAGTAAAAATAAAACATTAGAAACGTAGTAAAAATAAAAAATAATTTATCTTTTGCAAAGATTTCACTTTTTTTAACACTTGCAGCGTTTAGTTTTTCAACTAATCGTGCCTAGTCTCTCTGCCGATCTAATGCTTAATATTTTGCAGTTAATTTATTCGCATTTAAATAGTGATTGTTTTCCATTTCTGACTAATATTTTTAAACTGATGTTTCTTGATTCCCATGGCCGTGATTAATGAGCGGGTTTTAGGGTTCAAACCCCCTCAAAAAAAAAAAAACAAAAAAAAAAAAAAAAAAAAATCAAAACAAAGCAAAATTACGGTTTTTATAAAACTGTTTTCTAAAAACTTCTTTTTATTGTTTTATTTTTTATTTATTTATTTATTTATTTTTAATTTCTTTTAAAAATTAAACTATTTTTTAATGAATCTGTTCAAACTGAATGCTTTTTCTGCAGTATTTATTTTTATTATTATCATTGTGAATATCATTTCTTTTAAAACATTAGTTTTCTTCAGATTTGAATACCTGACGCTAACAAAAACATCAAAGTTTTTTTAATTTACAAGAGCCAAACTCTGCATTTTACATTTTTTAAAGTGTCAAACAGTGAATTTAAGAAGTATCAGTTTAAATGCGCATACAGGAGTACACGCATCTATTTTATTTCTCCCCCACCCCTTTTTTTGAGTTTTTAAATAGACATCGAATATTTAATGGGGGTGATTACATATTTTTTTTTCCATTTTATGGAAAAGTCTCCTTTAATATTTGCTTATACTGATACCCTTATCCTCATTTAAATAACGCATTGTAACAAAAAGCAATATAATATGCGAACAAAATCAAATTTTATAAGTCTCGTATAGGTTTCACGAGGTGTTGGTAAAACCCTCCCTCATACAAAAATCTGGTGATGGCGTTTTTGTTTTTGACATTTCTTTCTGTCCATTTTTATGATGAAAGTGTAGCTGATTCACTGGGGGGCAGGGGGGGATATATCAATTTTGTTTTGAAAAGTGCCCCCCCCCTGTTCAAAGTATATCATTCACTGATATATTTTGAACGGAGGCTTAAAATATCTTCAACATTTCAAAAAAAATTAAATGCTAAACCCTGTATACTTTCACCAAGATGCTATAAAATGAGCGGTGTTAATAAGGAACATTGTTATAATGATTATAACATAAGGGTATGGTTATTAAATAGGCTTGCCAGACATCATGTTTACTTCATGTCTTGATGAAAGATAAATTTATTTATAAATCACCAAAAAGGTTTAAAATAATTGAGTGTGAAGGATCATTTAGAAAGATTACTTTATCATTTGTAACATTAACTTATAAAATTAGAACCGGATTAGTTTGTGAGGATTTTTACAAGATATAAACCAAAAAAGACTTAAAAAAGGTCTTTTAAAATGAAAAGTATATCTAAATAGTGTTCATTTTTTTATTCCTCCTTCAAAGTGTTTTGCTAGCTGAAATAAATTGTAAATATTTACATCTCGGAAATGAAATTTTCAAAGTTTATCTGCTTATGTCATTTTTTATTACGTCTGTTTTATGTTCATAGTTAGTAACAATTTATTCATAGCATTGAGAATAAACTGCCGTACACTCCAAAAATCAGCCACAGCTGTGTACCCTTTTGAATACTTGACGCGGGGGGGGGGGGACCATCCATTTCGGTGTCCCGACTGAACATTTCAGAAATCTGGCAAGCGTATTATTAAATAAACTCATACCTCATTTGATTTTGTTTAAATTAATTTATATTTTAACCATAAAATATTATGTAACTGAGAAAATCATAGCTTCATAACATATAAGCTTAATTGAAGAATTCGGGAACTATTTGTTTGCGAATTTCAAAGTAGTTGCTGATTTGTTCTTAAAGCCATGATACAGTTGAGATATTTTGATACTACATACCGTTTGCATTAACATTATGGTTTTGCCAAGAAAATTACCATGTGATTTCTTTCATTTTGCATTTTTTATAAGCTGAGAAATAAATCTAGCATTTCGCAAATAGCTTCGGATCGATATGGCTCTTCTAGTTACTTCTACACATATTTTTAAAAATGCAAATTTTTGATCCCATCAATGAAAAATTATTGAACAAACCGCGATATTACCTTCCCTTGAGTTCGCAACCGGTGAATTAAGTATGTATTTTGTTACTCCCAATGACTCCAGTATTACTTTTTTAGCAAAGAAAAATGTTTTCATGCGAATATGCTTTGTTTAGTGTGCTCTTTTTAAATAACAAAAAATTTCTTCGTGTCACAGAGGAGTTAACTAAAAAAATAGTAAATGAAAAATTAATTTATCCCTGTGTAAGGGAGGATGCCCCCACCCCCCGTCCTCTTGTTAAAATGCGCCTTTGTGATTTACCATTACTGAGAAATAAAGTTGACTAAAAAGTGAAACTAATAAAGCACGCGTAGCTGTTTGGATAAACACTAGTGAGGTGAGATATGGTGTCATTTGATTGGTCAATCGTTTTTCCTTCTCGATACACGATAAAAGGAGAGATAATTGTCGCTAGAGTCCGCTCGGGGCTTTCAGAGTAACACAAAATGTGGCAACCGACAAATTTCTCATCGTTTCTCGCTTGTCGTGAGGGAGAAATAGACGTCGCTTGAAGTTCTAGAGACATCCAGAGTAACGCTCATGGGGTAATATGCTCTGAGCTCATCCTTGGTGTTGTGCCATCGATTGCCAAGGAAAGAAAGACTAGATGCCAAAACAAATGAAAGTTGCTGCGAGCGAGGTCGAGGCAGTCCGGAGAAAACGTCCCTACCAAAGAAAGCCCTGTAAGAGTCCTCATGATTGACTACACAGGCAGCAACTTTCTACGAATCGGTATACAAAAACTTGCACCACGCTATGACAAATGCTTTGAAAATCACGGGTGCAACGTCGAAAAATAGCGTTAGGTTGGTAAATTTTGTGCAATAAATTTCTTTGCTCTGTCTGGACTTGTTCTTTTTTTATTTTAAAACAGTACTTACTTTTAAAACATCCCTCGGATTTCTGCCTTAACCCTGGCTATAGGGCAGTAATTTATGGAATATATCATGCCTTGCCTTTAATCTTCCAATTGAACCAAACCATTGCTTCGGTCACTTGTCTGGTCAGTGCTAATTCTATGTCAACTACCAGTTTGTTTGGCACTCTTGGCTTCCATAAGAGGTTTTCCACCTCTAGCTCAGTTACTTCCTATGCCAGGCTGATGAGTGCTAATAAGCACGAAACTGCAGTCCTCGGCTGGAATGACTAAGCTGGCGGTGTATTCCATGAAATGCAGTTAAAGTAAGAACTGAAACAAATAATCTGCCTTTAAATTACTGCTTGCTAAACTCTATAAAACATGCTAATAAATTTGTTCAAAGTCAAATCAATATTAACCGTGTAGTAACTGCATGACGCTGTCAATATTAGCTTAGTTTTAGGCATTCTCCTATTATTTTTTCTCAGGCTGAAATTTATATTGAATATGAATATGTTTTTTAAAAAAAAGTTTGGTATTAACAGCAGAAACAACATAGGTTAATTCCATGAATATGTGGACATAGTTGCTAATTTTTAAATTTCATCAAAACTTTTAGTTTTGGATCATAATGTGTAGGAAATAAAACAAATTTTTTTAAATTAATAAAATTCACTGCTATTATTATATCTTAATATTTTTTATGAAGTATTTTTTAGAGTGAATTCTCTGACCGAAACTACAAGCTTTATTTTCACAACTTTGATTTTCCTTTAAATTAAAAATTTGAAATGGATCCCTTTCAAAAGTTTTATTAGTCAAGAAAAATGATTCATGAGCACTTGAAAAACATCAAAGTTATTGATAAAAAATGTTTTTGAATTTTTTAAAGGTTTTAGAATAATCTCTCTGAAACCTGTAATGTCTGTCACAAAAAACATAATTTTTTAAGTTTTAACAATTATATGTTTATATCTTATACTTTTATTTATATTTCCTCTTATTCTGTGTTAGAAGAAACATGTCCATGTAGTTAATTTTTAAAAACCTAAAAGATTGAATTATATAGAGAGTTTTTAAATTTGTAATGTCTGTCACAAATGTAATGTCTGTCACATGTGTAATGTCTGTCACAATAGTTTATTTAAATATGCAAGCATCAAATTGTAACAATTTCTAAGTTGATTTTGGCAGCAAAAAGGGTTTGTCCTGGAATGTATTGTTCAGGTCAGAAAAACATTCAAGCAATGAAAGCAGATTGGGATAATTTGTGGAGAATAGATGATGAAGAAATCAAGGGAATTCCAAACACCAGGAAAGCACAGTTGCCGTTCTCGCTCTGAAGGGAAAATATTTTATAGTTCAATATCAGACAGCAAAAAGGGAATAATTTTTAATTTTAATACTGGAGAATGTGTGGAAAGCTCTTTAATACCATTACCTCCAAGTAATGTTATTAAAGAATTTCCTGAAGAATTTCAATGCGGTCAGTGGGTCACTGCAACATATGACAATGAAAAGTTTAATGGTATAATAATTAAAACAGAGGGAGAACAGTACCAAATAAAGTGTCTTGTGCCAGCCAAAATAAAAGGACTATTTAAATTTGAGTCAGAAGACCATGCTGTTTGGTATAATAAAACACAAATAGTAGCGACCACAGTTGCTCCAACTTTGGTCAACTCTCGTGGGTTTTACAAACTTTAATAACGTAGTTTAACAATTTTTCATCTTCCAAATCATTTAAGTATTCAATTTGTAATATTTAATGTCATAAGAAATAAATATTTTTCATTTACTGATAGAAATTTAAATAAAAATTTTGCACGTGTAATGTCTGTCACAAAATCTTGTAATGTCTGTCACACAGTTGAAATATTTTTTAAAAAAAACCTTTTTTGAAATTTTTACTTTTTTCACTTAAATATTGTAGAAAGCATTCTTTGTTTACTAACAACTTTTTTTTGAACCCCTAACATAAATCAATTCAGAGCAATTGGTTAACAACGAGGCATCGGCTCATTTCCATGTCCATTTTTTGTAATGTCTGTCACGGTGTTTTATTACTTTATAACTCAAACATTTAATTCAACAAAATATTTTTTTTTATTTGTATGTAATAAGGGCATAAAAATGTCTTAGTACACCAAAATTTATAAACATATTTTAATATTTGGTACCTGAAACTAAGAAAAATAGTTGTCTGATGTAATGTCTGTCACATATGGAATTAACCCATATCAAACTGCTACTTTTTTTCTTTTTTCTGTTGGAATAACTTAGATCGCCACCACTGAACCTTGCACAGAGGTCCCAAGTGCCCTATATTTCATTTTCAAAATAAAACAAACTCGAAATGTGTATGTCTGAGGTAAACTCGAAAACTATTGGACATATTTCATTGACTTTTTCAATTTGTGTTGGTTAGCATTGTGAAGGCTATAATAAAGATCCTGATCACAGCATTATGACATTAAGGTTTTGGGTTTGCCCCAACTATAGTTGAGCCTAGGGATTGTTGGTGCCCTCCCCCTTTTTTTTTGTATTTATATTATTGTCATTTAACATGTTACTTCTCCCTAAACATTTTCCCCAAATATTTTTTCTAGGAAAAAAAACATCGGTATAAAGAAAGGTTATATAAAGACCTTCATATCAAGTCTGAACCACTAGATGAAGATGAAACTCATACTAATTGTGGTATTTGTGAAAATTGTTTGAGAGAAGAAGATTGTGAAGAATGTGAAGTTTGTCTGGTAATTTCGTAAATATTATTAACTAAGATCCATCATGAGTTTTGTGTATTATCTATATAAATATTTTAACTCATTTTTACATTTTTATTCAGAAAAAGAAGTCTGGTGCCTGGAAATATATGTCTAAGCTGTGTCTTTTGAGGCAGTGCATTGAGGAAATAGTAAGTTCATTCTTTTATTTTTCTTTTAAAATATGTGGAGTTGTAACTAAATATTTTAATCTAAAGTCGAAGATTCCATTCCTGCATGATATAAAATTAGATAATTAAATTTTATTGGATAAAAAAGTAATAAAACTGACATACTCAAAAAAATTGCGAAATTGATCTTTTTAAAAAAGAAAAAAAAAACATTGCTGTATAAAAGTCATTATAAAACATTTTGAATGAGTAAGTGAACGAAAAAAAAGATTTTGAATGTGTAAAATAAAAGTAATACTAGAAAATATTAAAAAAAAAAATACAAAAATTTAAATTAAGAAGTGTAATGAGACAGAGAGAACTAATCATTAAAAAAAATGGCCTTCATTTTTTGAAAGATGGTACTGCATCATTCATTTTAAGGAGTATAAGTTACTTAAGTAAGAAGAAACTCTTTGAGGAATGAAAATGCAACAAATACATTTTTTAGTCAACTATAGTGAATTATATCATTTTCTGGGACCTGAGGTAAACCGGACAGGACATTGGGACTTTGTCTGTAACCGGGACTGTCCGGGTCAAACTGGGACATCTAGCAATCCTATTTAGAGCTGATTGTTCATGAATTACCCATCCCTAGTATAAAATATAGTGCATAAAGAATAGATTTGCACAGGTGCTCTGTATACTTTGCAATATCTGCTGTTCAAAATATGATAATTAGTATGGAAATATCTGTAGCAGAAGTTAAAAAAATGCTGTTCTATTAAAGCAATTCCTTAAAATTACATTAAACTGCTTGCCACATACAAGCAAGGGACTCATAGGTTCTGCAATCGTTCTACATCTGCTGCTAGTTTCGAATTATTATTAACTGTTAATTTCATTTTATTTTTACAGGGTAAATAAGTAAAATTTTCTATTATTTTCATTGTGTGTTTTAAAATGGACTGATTTTTCCCCCATTTTAAGTGATTTATTTCATTTTATACTGAAAGTAGTTTAGGAGACATGTTTTTAAATTTTTTTATCGGTGCTTATTAAACTTAGAAGTTTGTTTAATTGGTATTAATTTTAGAATGGCCAGGTTTACCAAGTTGAAAAAGTTTTGGATAAACGTATTGTTGATGGACGTGTGGAGTATTTCTTGAAATGGAAGGGATATCCAAAGTAAGTTTTCTCCATTTTTACCTTTTCTTGCTTTGAGTATGACTTGATCTGCAGCTACAAGAAATATATTTTAGCAATGTTTTTTAAAAATTCAGTCCCATTGTAGGAGGGTGCTGGACCCCGCTCCATTTTAGACAATGTTCAATTATCCTGTCTTCTTTTTCAATTGGCCCTCCTTACCTCCTTTAAGTTTAAAACTAAATTTGATTATAAAAACAAGTAAACTTTCATGAAAGGTAGAAGTTCCTGGGATTCCGTTTGAAGCATCACTCCCTCATTTCATTCGTCCACAAGAATGACGTGCAAATCTCGGGAGTTTGCTGTACTCTAATAAGTCTGACATTGTTGGGCTAAAACTGAGACAAATATTGTATTCAATCTAGTGGTGTCTGTTCCACGTATGCTGCAGAGCTGCAGCATCCCCAGGATTTTTTGTTAAAACATGTAGGTATGTGTAAGTTTGTCAAATAGAGTGAGTTTGACACCAGAGATGAGATTGTGCTACATCATATGTACCAAAACAACTGAGTGCGATTTGGTTGCACAAATGATGAAGCGAAATGCAGCACATTTTAAAATTTCCATCTGTTATAAAATAATATCTTACCTCTCATAGTTTTATAATCCTTGCTGTTTTTTACTCACTTCATTCTACTGTAATCAAAGCATTTGAGTAGCATATATGAGATTTAAATCAAGAAAAACAAAGTTAATTTTAAAATATTATTCTCACTTAAAATATTTTTTTTTTCAAGAACACATGATATTTGATTTTGTAAAAAATAAGTTTTACTATTTATAAAGATTTAACGTTGAAATCAGACAGCTCTCTATTTTAATTTGTCTATTTTGTTGTAAAAGTATATAAAAAGCTATATATTTGCTGTTTATATGCCCCCCCCCCCCCCCGCAAAAAAAAAAGAAAAGAAAAGACGTCAACCTTTTAATTTATTAAATGAATATTTTTTAAGTATATTTTTTGTCTTTTTAATATATTTGGTATGTGTTTTGATTTCTTTTAAATGAGTTCATGGTGAAGCAATATTACTTTTAAGTTTCCTTTTCTATTTTGGACAAATATGCACACTAACCTAGCGAATAATACACAAACAGGCCTCATTTCTTAGGACTTTCCTTCACATCCTCCTCTTAGCATAGTACCTTAAGATTTGCCTCACTGTTTTCATTTTCAAAAAATCCTGAATACATGGGATACTAATAAAAAAAGTAGCATAATGAATGCAAAGAAGTAAGATGGTATTGACTGAAAGAAGACTGAAGACTGAAACTAGTGAAATTTAGAATTTTCAAAAAATTGTTTTAGGGTTCAACTTCGTAAAAAATTTAAATCTATGATTCAAAAAATGTATTTGTTTTAAATCATGATTAAAATCATTAGTTTTAAACCAATTAACAAGCAGTGCAAAAGTTAAATCTGATGTGTAATTGAGAACTGCCAACTGAAGAAAATTATTTTTCTTAACTTGGGGTGGAAAATTTGCTCTAAACTGAGACAATTTTCAAATTCTGATACAAAACGGCCAAATTCACGATTTTTGCGCCAAAAATGCAATTTTATTTTACAAAAACATTCACTACAAGAAAAAAATAGCTTTTGCATTAATTTTTTGTCATTGGAAGCTAAAAAGAAGCAAATAAGTGAAAGAGGGGGTAAAGAATTTCTTATATTTGCCGAAAATTGTGTGCTGTACTTTAAGTTTCAACCCTTTTGCATCCTGTAAATTTTTCAATGATTTTGAAAAGTGGAAGTTATTTTCACCTATGTCACTTTAAATTGGCTTATTTTATTTCTTATTTTATTATTTGTATTTGTTTTGAATAAAATTAAGGTGTAGGGGAATGTGGAGAAAAGTGAAATAGCAGGTCAAAGTGGAATGGGGAAATATTTACTCTGCTTTTAGCGCCACCTATCTAGTAATATTTTAACTATGTATGTATGTAGCTACTCCTGTCAAAAAAAAACCCTCTAAAAATCAAAGAAAATGATAATACGAGTTGTTTTCAAAAATTGATTCTCATATTGCAATATTTTGTTGTAAGTCAAAAATTAGTTTTGTTATTATAACATGATAAGTTCTTGTTATTAACATTTTAAATATTAATTTACACTTACTAATATTTGGTGCAATATTTATTTGTTTAATATTATGCTTATTTATATTTTAAATGCTTTGTACAGTTAGTCACGTGCATGCGGGCAAAGTCTGTGTTCGAAGTGAAATAGTTTGTTTCATTTATTTATACAATCCTTTATCAAATCACTTATGTATTCATTCATTAATTATATCTTTTACCATCCTTCATTTAATAATTCTTTTATTGATTCATTCATTTACTTATTTTTTTATATTGGGATTGTTTCCTAAACCTTAAAAGTATTTTTTTTTCTGAAAGAGCATGCTTAAAAACTTACAATCTGACCTTTTTTTAAAAATAATTTGTTTAAGTTTAATGTTTTTAAAAAATTACTTAAATCAGTGCGCTTTCATTATTTATGCTTCTGCCAGTGACATCACAAATGACGAACTGCGATTCAGTGTTGCATTCACAGCAAAATATTTAATTCGTATCTTTACTCACATGTATTGGCAACAATATGGTTGATAGCAAGCGTAGAGGGCAATTTTAATTTGCTTCCAGATTATCATAACGTGGAAACGCAATAGAAAGATGCGCCAACGAGCATCATTTGTGACTTCATCAAGACCTCGTCTTGTTTGAAAAATCGGACATCTTAAAAAATTAATTAAAAAATAACTGATGGGAAAATGAAAGTTTTTTCTTGGTCCATGTTATTTTTTTCTGCTTATTCTATCAATTTCAGTGACAAAAAGTACTACTTTTGACTGAAGGAAACAACCCTATTCACATCTTCATTTACTTTTTCTCATAAATTCAATTTTTTATTTATTCGTTTATTGTTTCATTTATTTTTCATTAATTCATTAATTTTTTTCTTTAATTTTACTCAATTATTTGATTAATAATATCCTCAAAAATCAAATAAAAAATTATTTCATTGAAAAAAATATTGTTTTTCATTTTGCCCAGTAAAAAAAAATGAATTTCCATCTTTTTTTGAAGGTACAAATTTACTGCTAACAATAAAAAATGTTTCCATACTGGTTCTATTTTCAAATACATTGTTCTTCATGTGCTGTATTTTTCAGCACATATTTCCAATTTCTTTGTTTTGAAAAAAGTACATTCTCTTAACTATTTCACTTTGCTCTACATTTCCCTACTTAGAACTTAATATTATATGTAGAAAAAGTGTTCTACATATTCATAGTTTATAATGTTCTATAGTTCATAAAAATATTAAAATTTATTTTTTAAAAAATTGCATTTAAGCAGTATAATCTACCACACATAAAAGCATCCCTTTTTTAAAAAATATTTTAGAAAAACTAGTTTTTTTAGCACATTATCTACTTGCTGCAATGCGTACCTGCATCTATTACGTTTAAATTATAAAACAAAATAAATACATCATTTAATACATTATCTAACCTGGTACTACCGATGTTAAGTAATAAAATTTTGTCTGGTACCTGGTGAAATTCGAACTAATCAAAAGTGACACATCGACATTGAGTTAAGTTAAATATTATGCAAATACTGGGGCCCCACTTATTTAAATATCGTAGGTTCATACAAATATTATTTGATTAAGCTGGGTATTTGATTAAGCCGGGCGATTTTATTTACCTTTCTTAATTGGCAACATTTGTCTCAAAACAAAATAATAATAAATCAATAGCTATATTAAGGAAATAATTAATGTTATTGTAAAAAGTTTTTGAAATAAGCTAAACAATCAACAAAATAGTTTATAATTAGGATATATATTCAGGGTTCGTACGCTCCGGGAGAGCCTGGAATTTTCAGGGAAAATGACACAATTAAAAATGTTGGGGAAAAATCAGTGAATTTTCCAATTTCACCCCCCAAAAATTTTTTTCCCACATAATTTTATGCCACGAGACCTAATCTTCGTTTCTATCGATGTTTCCTGAAAAAAAATTGAAAAATTTTGGAGGCAAAATGACTGGCAATAAAAAAGTGGCGGCCTGAAAAAACTTCCGCAGTCGCCATTTTTGCACCTCAATAGTTTGATCGGAAATGTGGTCGCCATATTTGGTCATTCACAAGAAGGAGGTAGACACGATGTGTAAATGCCTACGTTTCCAAAAACAAAACAGAATTGGATGTTTTCTTTGACTTAAAACTAATGAAAATAGCCAAAATGTGCTGCAAATCATTTTTTTTTTTCTATTTTGAATAATTTTCTTTAGAAATGAAAAATTTTGTTTTTAAAACTTAATCTTATCCTCACTGACTTAGACACAAATGTGCTAAAAATGTTTCCACTGAGTTGTAGTTTCATGAAGATTTATTATTTTCAAATTGTTTTCAAGCTACAAATTAAAAAAAAAATATTTTTTGTAAATTTTGGCATAGCCGCCATTTTTGGTTAATCCCAATATGGAAGTACACAAGACTTTTTAAGTACCTAAGTTTCAGAACATGGCATTGGATGTTGATTGCAATGCAAACTATTGAAAACAATGCAAAATGTGCCTTTTTTTTTGGTTAATTCATAATTATTTTCTGGAAAAACACAAAATTTTATCTTCCAAACATTTTTTAATTCTAATTGAATTAGACGCTTATGTGCTAAAACTGACTAGTTTGCCTTAATTGTAGTTTTTTTAAGATTATTAACTATTTTTAACTACTTTTATGCTAGAAATTATACAATCTACTTATTTTCTGAAATTTTTCACTTAGTCGCCATATTTGCTTGTTTGCAAGATGGAAGTAGATGTACATTTCAAAAACAGAATTGGATGTTTTTGCTCAATATGTTTTGTGTTATATACTAATGAGAAAATAAAAAGAAGTATGGGAAACCAAAAGCAAATGTTAAAGATTCGTCATCAAAGGAATGCTAAAATAAGTTGAAATGTACTCTGTTTTCAACAAATAGTAAACATATGAAAACAATTTTGTGCAAAACCTTAAAGAAAAAAAATTAAAATTTTGAGAGAAAACAAAAATCCCAGATTTTTTTTTAATTTAAGGGGAAATTTTTAAGTACTTTCGCTTTGCTACTTTGAACAATTTTAATTATTTTGAAAGTATTGTTACTTAAACTTAAATTTTGAATGAAGCAAGTATCCTGGAATTTTCCAAAAAACAACCTGGAAAACCTGAAAATGTCTGGGAATTTTTTTAAACTGCAAGTGTATGAACCCTGATATTACAAGTATGTATGAAACTTTTAAAAAGTAACTTTCAACTTAAGTTAGGAAATCTTTGTTTTTAATCCTTTTTTCAGTATATTATTTTTTGAAAAGTTCCATTTTATGGGATTGCTTGCTGAAGGTCTTTTGAGAACACTTTTCTGACTCCCTTTTTCCCCTCCTCGTCTACTGTATCTTACATTTATCATTTATCAATTGATCATCGTCTAAACTGTGTATATTTATTTGTGTTATTCAATTTAATTATCAAATGCACTTTTTTTTTTGCAATGACAAAGACGAAGAAATTTGAGAGAATAGTGGAAACGTTTTGCTGAATTATGAATGTTGTTTTTCTCACCTGTTGTCGGTGATAAATATTACTTTGTATTTTAACGTCAATTGTTCTTACTTTTTTTTTCTTCTAATTTATTTAAAATATTTCTCAGCAAAAACATTTGCGAAAGCTGATTAATATTATTCGATTATCCAGGGAAATTATTCGATTAAGCGGAGATCTTTAACATTGTGTCTATGGCGGAATATTCGGTTCCGAGAAGTTTTATTCATATAAGCGGGGTATTCGTTTATCCGTTACCCCATTAAGGAAGGCGGACAGAATATGTGGTCATGGCAGGTAATATGTAAATCAGCATTCTAAACAGTAATATGGAGTTCACATCCTTTTTTTTCTTCAAATAATTTTTTTGTTCAGCAGATGAAATGTTGCTCCAAAAAAAAAGCTGCTCAATAAAGTTAAAAGTAATATTAATCTATTGCCTGAAAAAAAATCAGTGAGCTCTCTTTTTATATAAATGTTGATAAGTAATTTCTTCAGTAGTTGTTAATTAAAATTTTAAAACTTTCAGCTTTTTTTAAAAAGGATTTTTAAACTCTTCAAAGTTCTAAGTACTGAAAAAGTTTTTAAAGCTTGAGGAACTTTTATATATTTATTTATTCATTTTTTTTTCAAACTTTTATCTGTCAGTGCAAGTATTAAAAGTAAAATTTCAGAAATTGATGCAGGACTAGAAAATTTAAACAGGCTATAAATTTGGTTGTGTACGTGTGAATAACTTATTGATGTAATGGTTTCTAAATTATATTCATGGCATGTTGAGATATAAAAATTTTTATTTCTTCTAGGTAAATCTCTAATATTCATGTGATTTTCAAACTTTTACTTTCAAATCTTTCTGTCGAAGAAATGTTTTTTGTAAACAAAAACTTTACTTTTCAAATCAACTAATCAATTACAAAAAGGATTTTTTCAAAGTTTTTTTTTTTAAACCAAACTAAAAGAGAATCTCACATCTTTATACTAGCATCTCTACCCCCTCCCCCTCTGTTTTTTGTAATAATTATAAGTTTCTTATAAATATATTTTTTGAATGTTTTTTTTTTCTCTCTCATTAGCTTTGTATGTAATAAATATATAAAAGGCATTTTTTAATTGAAATACTTTAGTCATTGTCTGTGTCATGTAATGCTATAAATAAATATCTGACATATGTTTGCCAAAAGTTAATATGTCAAATTTGTCAAATTTTCAAGAGAGTAAAAACAAAACATGATATGTAGAGTTATTAAATTTTGATGCACAGAATTTTAGGAAAATTTTTATTATATCATGTTTGGTAGTTCATATTTTTTCCGCTTAAAAAATTCTGGCATAGAAAAATACCACTCGAAACACATATCATGATCGATAAAATATAATATGGTCAAATTTGACCTATCAACTTTAGCAAATAACCACCGAACTAAATTAAGATTCTAGTTAGGTATGTATTATGATTAATCATACCCAGGGCCAGATTTAGACTTAATGGGGAACTAAGCTATTTCAGGTAGGAGGCCCCTTTTGTTGTCTGAACAACGTTTATCTTGGTGGTGTAAGAGGCAATTTTTATTTATTTATTTTTTCTTTACTATGTTTGTCTCTTTCCTCTGATACATACATCAATACTTTACTTGTTTTGTTTTTTAATTTGTTTTCTTGCTGTCCTTTTTGGATTGACCTGTAGAGGGGAGTGGTATCAAAAGAATGAGGCAGGACTCCCCTTTAAGTGGAGTATAAAATATCTCCCATTGTAGGGGATCTTAGGGGAAATTTCCTCCTCCGGAAGAAATTTTGAAAATAGATATTAAATTCTGCGTATTGAAGCCTTATAAGGTATAGTTGGAACTAAAAAAATTTCAGAACAGAAATAGGCAAAAACTTTTTAAAAAATATATACTCTTTCGCAAATTAAGATAATACACAGTAAAAATTTTTTTTGATTCGACAAATCAATGACGGCAGTCGACAGGAAGAAAGAGCAGGGGAAGAGTAAAGACAATACAATTTCAAGCAATAGAAAATGAAATGTATTTTTTCAAATACTTTACTTCTCTTTTTTTGGAACGAATCATGCAATTTTCCCGCAGTTAGGGGCCCCTAACAAAGCGGAGGACCTAAGCTATAGCTTGCTCAGTTCATACTTAAATCCGGCTCTGATCGTACTGTTACCAAAAATAGTTTTTGTAAATTACTAGATTACAATATTGCTACCAAATTGGGTTTTAAAAATATTTTTTTTTTTTTTTTTTGCTACAAATGTTTTGTATTTGCTTCAAACTATGTAGTGAGTGTTCAAAATTAAAAATTTTGTTACAAAACCGTGCATTCACGTAATACAAAACTGATCAATCTGATACAAAACTTTTTACTGACACAAAACTGTTTGTTCTGATACAAAATTGGCATTTTTGCTGTTACAAAGCTGATATAGAAATGATTTTTTTTTATTTTGTAGTTTTTTTTTGTAGTAGTTTGATTTACTTTGTAGCTCTCAAAATGGATGGGAACCAGAGGAAAATATATACAGTAAGGATCTGATTTATGAATACGAAAAACAGCAAGAGCTTGAGGAAAAGAGAAGGTTAGCTGCTGTAAAACGTTCCTTGCAAGATAACACTATGTCAGCTGCTAAAAGGATCAAACTTGGCAATGATGTATGTTTTTTATGTTCCTAAAATATTTTTATTATTTTCATTTAATATTTATCTACCATTAAGAGTGTTGACACATGCAATTGAAAGTAAACCATTTTCTCTTGATATATCCAACTTCCACTGCAATCCACTTTTAATCCCCAACTTCTAGTTGCTACTAAGTTAAAAGCAGGTTAAAGTGCCAGAATATTGGCAAGCAATATTCTGGCACTTTCTTCTTGAGCACATAATGTCAATCCTAAGCACTTTCAATGAAGCACATAAACTAACAAATTACAATCAGTAACGCCTGTTTAAATGTCACTTCTCTTTCCTAAGTACCCATAAGATTATCATCCTTTGTTAGATTAATCCAAATATTATGGGCATCTGCAATTGAAAAGTTCTTTCTGAACTAAAACAAAGGCACCAGCAATAGATTTTATCTTTTACAATCATTTAGTATTTACTTGGATTAATAAAAAGCTTTTTAGTTTTTTTCAGTTTCTGCTGATTTTTACTGGTTACAGTGAAACCTGTGTATAACGATACTGTCTATTACGATAAACCTGTCTATAACGATATTTTCCTTGGTCCCAGCAAAATGTAGCATGAATAATCAAACTGTCTATTACGATAACCTGTCTTTTACAATATTTTTTTAGATCCCAACAGCATCGTTGTAGACAGGTATAACCACTTTCTGCCACTGGCTGGCAAAAACTAGTTTCTGCTGGCAGAAAGGCAACCTTAAGTGAAAACTAAGTTTAATATTCAGCTGTGGCGTCTTTGAAGAAATAAATACACCATAGTTAATTTTTCTTATTTTAAATTTGAAATAAGAAATTTAGAATTGTTTTTTCCACTGAGAAAACACAAGTTTGATTTTAAAAGCAGTACAAGTATTCTTCCCCAAAAATGCAATGATATTAGGACATAATGGCTACCAAAACTAAGTATTGTTGAACTTAATAATAATTTAAAACATCTTGCTGAGAGGTTTAGTAAGATTAAGGCTGCTCTTCAGTGAGGGAAAACTTTGAAGTTAGGGTGTAAATGACTTTCTTCCTTGAACGATGGGCGTGAACCTGAATCAAGTGATTGACACTTCAACAGCCAATGGAGTGGACGGTAATCGATGTAAGGCAGGAACACGTGACCTGTCACAGCTGTCATTGTTCTGGAGGGAAAGAAACCCCTAAATGACCCCCGTCGTGAAGAGCAATCAAGGAAATTAGCTGGCGGCCGAAACCCCACTTGAACAGTACCGATGCGAAGGTTGAACAGAACAGAAAATAAAGTCAGTACCAAAGGGTCTGCCGTAATTTTTGAAACAAAGTTTTTTTTTTTTTGGATATGCGTTCCCAGATTTTATATTCATGAAAAATTTATGAATGAAAAGAAAATTTATCATAAATTGAACAGGAAAAACGATTGTGTTATTTTTTTTTTAAACGATGTTTTCAATTGCCACGTCCGAATCTTATTTCGTTCATAAAGCTAATTAGTTTCTTGTCTGATGTTTAATTAAAGAATGCAATTTTTTGCGTTAGGATATGATTATATATATATATATATATATATATATATATATATATATATATATATATATATATATATATATATAAAACAAGAGGTATAAGCTTAGTGTAAACCTGTGGTGTAGTCCCGGAAAAAAAGGGTGAGGGGTGAGGAGGGAAGATTACATATCGGTTATCGGATATTTAGAGTCAAGAGGTGGAACGATGCTGATTTTATTTTTAATTATTGTGAGAACGGCAGAAATGTCGTAATCAGAAAACAATTTCATATTAGGATATGGTTACATTTCAAAGAGGGGGGGGGGATCCCGCTATTTTTAGTATATATGTATATATATATATATGGTCGAAAAAGGAATACTTCTGCAATTCGATGGAGGATATGCAACGCTGAACTGACATTTTTGTTAATTAAACAATTACTGTTTTAGATATTTATTTATATTTTTCCGGTGATTCATCATGCGCAGGGCTGCATTTGTTTACTATCAGTAAACAAATCATCCCGCAAAAACATAGATAATCAGCATGGTGACTAGAGCAGCATACACAAGACTAAATGATTAATATACTTCTTAAAATTGAAATTCTTTTTCAAAAATAATAATAATAATAATAATAATAATAATAATAATAATAATATTTTACGCATTAGACGAAAAGTGCAACAGGCTATAATAATAAGTAGTTGGTAAGTCTTTTATTGAAGTGTATTTTCGAAGCAGCAGTTATATGATGTTTGAGAACATTTGAAAATACATTTCGTGGGTGGAATTACACGAGCAACAGGGAATTACTTGCAATAATGTACTTAAATTAAAAATACAAGCTGCAGTTTACTTGCAGTACACTTGGAACAATGTACTTCGACTTATTCAAATGCAAAATGTTAGGAGGAATAGAATAACTTTTTAAAACTTTTGATTTTTTTTTTTCTTCTCAGGTCTTTTTTTTTTCCTAATGGTTTTCAATTTTTGGTTACATTAGTTATGCATTGCTTTCTGCGATTCAAAATAGTAATAATAACAATAAACATAATCAGAAATGCTTTCCTTTCTGCGGATACTATGGTGAGAAAAGCAACGGCTAAAAGCACAATTTTCAGAAAATTCATTCATGCTCGCATTTCGAAATTAAATGAAACCTCTTTATTACCACACAATGTTGACAGCTTCGTGCAAACGAAGTCCTAAACTTGATAGCTGCACTCAATCAAGCTTTCATTGATGCAAACTATTGCAATCAATCAAACAATCGTAACAATTACGTGGAATATTCCCTATTTACGTCAATTGTTTGCTTGTAAGAATGTGAACAATGTCTTACATACGTAATTTATATTCAGAAAAAAGTATCAGAATTGAAAATATAATTCCACATTTGCAAATCACACACATTAGTATACTATCCTTTAAATTTTAAAAATATTTCAATTTAATTTTTCTCTTTTTGTATAAAAGTATTCATGAAGCACAATTTATAAATTGTTGAGTGTACTAACATTTATTGCTCTAATTTTTCTAATTTTTCTTTTCTTTTTTTTTTTTTTTTTTTTTGATCTCTTCTCGACTTCCCGGAGAAATTTTAAACTGTTAGCAAAATTAGGGTAACTCAAATAACTCCAGAACGTGGAAGAGAAATCTGTCAGGCCCAATAAAAACTTTTTGAATGATGTAAAAGACAGAAACACATGTATCTATCTCTATTGATAAAGATGTTCTTAATAACCCCGAAACAAGTGTAATTTAATTTGCACGTTTTTACATTAAAATAGTGTAATTTCTATGTCAATAAATGTTAACATTTAAAATCAACAAAAGTTGAGAGATGTGCGCAAAGTTGCGTGAGACTAATACCAATCATTCGCCCTCGAATACCTTATTGCTTGACCAAGACCAAATATATTCTTTTTTTGAGCGACCACAGTTGGTTATTGTTTTCACTTGTCCGTAGTTTATGTTCTTTCGACTTTAATTTTCTATTCTTTTAATGCAAACTCGTCTGTTCCACGTGTCTTCGCGAGCATGTCCCTCCTCCTGGGCGGTGAAGTTCATGTCCCCGCCATCGATTTTACTTATTCCCAACCCTCTCGATTTTACACAATACTTTTCAGACAAAAACAGCATTCAGTCAACAACGTCCAGCATCCAGCCCCTGGAATTCATTTGAATGTAGACGTCTTGTATTCAAATCATGACTTTTACAAATATAATTCTGATAGGAACCATTTGTAGAAATAAGAAACCCAACGAGTAGGGTTCTACCACAATTCGTGATTGTGAAAAATATAATTTAAATTCAAGACGTCAAAATTCAAATGAAAGCTATGGGCTGGATGCTAAATGTTTCTTTCTTTTCTGTTTGGTATATTTTTTTTTTTTTTAATTTTTTTCCCCCATTTATGAATAATATTAAATAATGATAATGTTTCAATGAAGCTTTAACACCATTTTAAATCGGGTGTTCCAAAATAGCTTCAATTTTTAAATGTGTAAATTGTAAATAAAATATGCACTTCAAAAAGCATGAGCTTTGTGCAAGAAATAGATAAAAGTCAAAAACAACGTCTTAAAAGCACAAGTAAAAGATGTAAATTATAAGTGTAGAAAATGCATTGCTTGATTGAAAACTTGTGGCTATGTATTTGTTTTTTTATCCAGGATATTAAAAAACTTTGTCCTTTGACACTTTGAATTAAAATTCAACTAGAAATTTGGTTTTTCGTACTAATATTCAAGCCGTATATATCGTATTTATGGTTCAGTTCCCTTCTTGTTGTTTACCTTTTTATAGCGAAATTGAGGCTATATACGAAATTGTTATTCGGTTCCTTAGACTTCACTATGAACAGACGCGACTGCACAGTGCATACACACAAATATATATTGATAAAGACCGGCTAAAATTGAAAAACCTTAGGTTTCGGGGAAATGTTTTAGACATCAGACAAATTATTTGTCTGAGCTTATGAAAATTTCAGTGTAACACGACTACCGAAAGATTCTTAGAACATGGTGTATTCATCCAGTTAAAAACAAAATGGTCAGTGTTCTCCCCCTTCCCCCATCAGTTCTCTAATTATCTGTAAATTTAAACCAGTGGTTCCCAATCTTTTGCACGTTGCGACCCTTTTTTGACTAAGTAAAGGACCTGTGATCACGTAGCCTACATGTCAGTAAAGTATCGCAAGGTGTGGACCTAACCTGGCAACATTGTGAAAGCTACGTTAGATCCTACATTACAAAACTGCTATGTTAGATTCGATCCACCCCCAACTATACTGTGGTAGGAATAATGTTTCGACCGAAGAAGAAACGCTACACGACCCCATTTGGGGTCACGACCCTGGGAACCCAACCCTGCTTTAAAACAATTTTTTTATACTCATTCATGCTTTAAAGAAATGCAGGTATGTATCATTTTTCTCCTTAGAAAGTCTTCAAAAGAAAAATTCAGTGAAATCCTGTTACAACGTATATCAGTATAACGAAGTACCCGTTTCAACCAAATAAGTTTTCAGTCCCGATTTTGAAGTTCATTGTTACTGGATTTCACTGTATTATGAATTACATGATCAATGTGTACATACCTTGTAAAGAATTTTTTACGAGTTTGGCTCGAGAAATTATTTTCAAAAATGTTTGTTGAGCTGTGGAAAGCATTTTATGTGTTTACATTTGTAGTAACATAGTATAATATAGACAAAAATAGAATCCAAATATCTAGTAAGTATCTAGAATACGGTTTTTTTTTTTTTTTTTTTTTTTTAGAAATGGTTGCTTTATTTCGAACAAAGTCTCAAAAGAGTGCTGGAAATATTTTGCCAGATTTTTTATGGAGCAAAATATCAAACAGTACCTACCACCTCTTTCAACGAAATTCATTTTTTCTCGAATTTTAAACAATCAAAGAATGGATATTTCAAAAAAGGAAAAAGTACACGACACAGATAGAGGCTTGAAAAATACTCGGAAAAAAATTTACATGAAAACTTCAAAGGAATTTGTAAAATCTTCATCCAACTTTCCCCGCAGGTTAACATTGGATCCGTAGGCTTTCAGACTCTCAGTGAAAAGCATCCTTAAATTTGCTTATAAAGTAGCATTAATATACATATTTATCTTTCTTTGGATGCACCAGCTCCATTGTTTATGCCTTCTTGATGTTGTGAAAAGTAATGGGGGTAGTGCATCCCCAGAAATAGAAATATTCATTAATGCTATATTATAAGCATACTTAAGATAATTTTAATCTTAATTATATCCGTGAATGAATTTGAATAACACGAAAAGGTTCTTCACTGAAGGTCTGCGATGCAACTTTACGCAAAATGCGATACTTCCTTTTTTTTAAATTTACAACGTGAATTTTTTTTTTTCGGATATAGGGTTTATAGGTGTGAGTCCTATACTCTGGTTTCATGCCAAAAAATAAGGGAAAAAATTGTAAAACAAACCCCTAGAAAAAAGGATGGATTTTGATGATTTTAAAAATATAATAAGTGGTAATACCCCCCATGAGTTAACCAATTTCCTTCATATGTTCTTGCGTACAAACGTAGCACCTCTCTAGCCCCTCAGAAAAGTATTAATGTATAATATAACGATAACTTCCCCTCCAAATAAAAATAATGGCTATGAAACTCAAAAACTGAAAAAAATTGCGGGCGACATTTCCAAAAAAGCGGGACGTGTGAATGGGAAAAGGTGGTCATATTTGGATTCAGGAGGTCATTTAGCACAAGAATTCACAAGAATTATCTCAGAAGCACTCTTTAAAAACTATATCCTTTCTAAACACAAATCAAATCGTGAAGATGTTTCCAAGCATGTGGATTCACTTTCAAAAGCACTCATTCATTCCTTCATTGAAAAATGCCTCCGGAAAAGAGGGGAGTAGTAAATGGAAACGGTCGTTTGCGCTAATGATCGTAAATCTTATACACCTCACCCGGTTTTTCCCCTCAAGAAAGGAGGGACCAGTGAAAGGCGTGGCTTAGTAGAGAAATTGAGCTTTTTCGAAAATATTTCAGATGGTTGGAACTCCGATATTTTTTTAGAAATGGTCGCATCATTTCAAACTTAGTCTCAAAAGAGAGCTGGAAATATTTTGCGTGTTGGGGCGTTCTTAAAATTTCGATAGCACGATTTGCAGCTTTTTTACAGAGCGAAAGGTCCAACAGTACCTCGTTTTCGAAGAAATTCATTTTTTCTCGAATTTTAAAAAATTGAAGAATGGACGTATCAAAAAAGTAAAAACTAATATACACAGACATAGGCTTGAAAAATACTCAGAAAAAAAATTGACCCGAAAACTTCAAAGGAATATTGTAAAATAACCTTTAACTTTCCCCGTAGGTTAGCATTGGATCCGAAGCTTTCAGACTCTCAGTGAAGAGCACCCTTAAGTTGAATATTGCCATGCTTGATTCCTCTCTCTTTCTCTTTTAAATAGCAAAAAATAATAAATTTCTTTATTTTCGTAACAGTCAGTATTTGCTTATTGTGCGAAAAACGCGACCATAATGGAAACCTTGTTATATTTAATCAGCAGCATTCGTCGACTAATTATTTTTTGCTGCTATTGGTAATCAGCCCGATCGGTATATTTTTCTCTATTGTCAAATGTGTGTTATTGTAGTACATTATTGCGAAGTATCTTAGTATAGCAACTGGATTTTTTGACATTAACAACTTATTTAGGGAAATTGGATGAGCGAATTAGAATTGTTTTAATACGGAAATTGAACTGTTTTGCTAGATTTGTTGTGAAGCAAAAATTAAAAGCTATCTTATAAGCATTCCCCCCCTTTTATTGATAAGAATTAACATGTATTTGTGAGAACAACGCTGTATTAGTGTCATAACTGTAAAGAACACTATTAAGGGAAAATAACAATTGTTTAGTTAGCACATTCTTGGTTATTACAAAATGTATATTGTTGTTTATCAAATATTCATGCAGCTAGGTTTTATTCTACTTAAATTTTGTCAATCATTTTCATGTTTTTCTTCTTTCAGTTACTGTCAACACCACATTTAATTACATCATTTAACACGCTTTCTTTCCATGTTAAACAATATAATTAAATGCAGATGACAAAATAAAAACAATCCCAGTAACATTTATGAATTGATACATTTTCTTTTAGGAGTTGGTATCAGGAACAGTTGTGGCTACTGATTCATTGTTACAAGCTTTGGGTCTTCATAAAGATTTGGCAGAAGTTGAATATTTAGATGATGATTCTACAAATAATACATCCACACCAAGTGCATCTAAAGTTAGCAGAGCTGATAACCAAGAAAAAATATGGGAGATATTAAATCGTATTCCAACTAGTACACCACAAGATGGTAAAGAGAACAGTGGTAGTGATGGTTCATCAGCAATTTATTTGCCAAAGCCTGGTGAACCTGGAAAGTATATTTTAGTAATGGGGGAACAAAACCAAATCAATTTACTGGAACAGTCAAATCTAGATCCGAAGGTTTCGTTAGGGCCAAAAAAGTTAGTCCCTGAAAGCCTAATGGATCAAAGCAATCGAAGTTCATTAAATTCATCAAACTTTATGCCACAAATTAAAATTGAGGCTGATGATGATGAAATACAAGTTTTATCCCAGACATATAAGAAGCCAACATCAAATCTATATAATTACATGCAAGCTACTCCACCTGCCCGTAAAAAAAAGCCAGGCCGTCCAAGAAAACCAAAAGTGGTTGAACCACCCAGTTTTGTTGATGAAACTACTACGGACTCTTTGCAGAATACTCGTGATAGTTTATACAATGAGGAATCTGTAGTTCCTGGGAAACGCAGACGTGGAAAACTTCCCTCTAGATGGAATGATTACATTGTAGAAAATTTTGATGAAGCCATTACATCTTCTGGTAAGCCAAAGCTTGGTAAATTTTCAGAATCGGAAATGGATATGTCTGGGGATAGCAACTTTGAAGAAGATTTAAATGCAGCTTATGATGATGATGACGATGATGATGATATACTTCCCGATGGTACTACTCGGAGAGTAAACAAAAGCTCTGCTTCTAAATTACCCAGGCCTATGGTTATACCCTTAGGTGAAGATGCACCTCAATATGCTGGTGTTTCTGAAGTCAGAATGTGGAACACAAGTTCATCAAAGAAACGAGGAAGACCACGCAAGTTAGAACCTCAAAGGCATATTATTGTGCAAAATATGGTACCTAACTCTGTTTTCCAACCTCAACCAGAAATACGTCAGAGGACACTGACTGTAACACCAATTTTTAAAACTAATACTATATTGGCCAGACCTGTGCAACCCATTTCTGAAAGTGGGATGAAAACACTTGTCACTGCAGGCGGTGAAAAAATATTAGTAGCTGAATCTGGGGATGAAAATTCTGTACCTCCTGAAAGTGATACTTCTGCCTCTATTCATTCATCTCAAGAAAATAGCATAAATATCAGAGAATTGATTCAAGATCCCAACTTTAGCCCTATGAAAAAAACAGTGCCTCGTAAATCTTTCCAATTTTCAAATGATTTGTTTCAAAGAATGCCAAGCACCAGAGGCCGAGGCGGACACAGCATCAAACGAAGACCAGGAAGACCAAGAAAAGAAGATCAACTGAGCAGATTAAGTAATGGAGGATATCTTGGATCAACTCTTAGTGAACTAATGACTAGGAAGAGTTCTATTGTAAGCAGGAAGATTAAAGAAGAGCGTGAAGTGAAGAAAAATCGTGTATTTGTTGTTATGCAAGATGGTACAATGGTTGAAGTAAGTGGTAATGACAGACAAAAAGCAGTCCTTAAAGCTACAGCCAAAGTTGAAGCTATTCGTCGAAGTGTCGGGCGGATTAGAGAAATTGAAAAAGCTAAATATATGGAAGATGACGATGATGATTATGATGATCCAAAGAAACCTGGTGCAAGATATGCATATGCGGTGAGATTTTCACTTAGCATCCTTTTTTGTAAAATTCTTTACTGCATGCAATTGTTGTTAATAAATGCTTTTTGTTGATAATTTGTTTTAACTATAATTATTATTTTTTAGATGAAAAAACGAGGTGACACCAGACCTGCTCTTGAAGACTGTACTTTAGAAACCATTGATGATTACAATGCAATGATTCTTCCTAATTCAGTGCAATTAGTTGAAAGTGAATTACCCCTCAGTGAGGCTGACAACTGTGACAAATTGTCAGGAATGTTTTTGTTTCGTCAGATATTTTCCTCATATGATAATACACTACAGTGCTTATTTTGCAGAAATAAATATTCATTACGTTTTCCTGCTGATCTTGAAAAACATTATCATGTTATCCATGAACTTGCTGTTCATACAAACAAAGCTGAATTTAATGAAAACATTGTTTTTGTGTGTGTTCCTTCAGATGTTAATGAAGAAACGACTCTAAATTCTGGTTGTCGTTTTTGTGACACAACTTTGAAAACTTTGTCTGAAGTTCGTGATCATTACCCAAATGCTCATAATAAAACTGTAAGACTTGTGCCTGAGTCTGATGTGACTGAAATAGGAAACTTTTTCTATTGTGGACTTTGTGGTCATCCATCTACAGATTTCACCAGTCACCATCAACATATGAAAGTAATGCATAGAATGCAAACATATGTTTGTCGCTACTGCACATATTGTACTTCCAGACCTAGTCGTTTAAGAACACATGTCAAACAAAGACATTTGCAAGATCAGCCAGGGCCACATTTGCAGTGTTCAGTATGTTCTGTGTATGTTCATGGGAAGGATCGACTAACTAAGCATATCATGTTGTCTCATGCTGTTCAAACTGGTAAATAATGTTTTATTTACTTATTTATTTATTTTTTCATATTTCAATGAAATATTATTATCATTATTTTTTTCAAGTAATCAGTATGTTAGTGCCTAAGCGAAAATTTTTGTTTTTGATGGCTAATATTGATGACATGTCAGCTTGGAACATTTTGCTATATCTGTCATCCATGGTGTGTGTGTATTGGTTCCTTGGACTCCTGGGATATCCTTGGAAGGGGGGGGGAGGACTGTTTCCAAGGTGCTTAGATCTCCTTGAATTTAACAAAATACACTTTGGAATTACTGAGATTTAAAATTGTAGAAAATTGGTGCTGGAATAGTCCGGGAAAATTCTTGACCTGAGGAAAAATCGTGAAATTTAACGAAACATTTGCAATTTTGTTTTCTTTATTTTTCATTTTTAGCATGAAGATTGCAATGTCAACCAAGCCAGCATTGAACTGACTTGAGTTTTAAATTTGTTACAAAAGGATTCTTTTTCAAATGAAGAGGATTGGGGCAGACGACACCAGATCAAATGTTGCCCCCTCCCCTTGTCCCCCCATCTGTTCTGTTCGAATGATTTAGGTAGGCAGACTCCATTCAGCTAGACAGGCACGCTGAATGGAACTGATTTCTTTTGAGTAATAGGTAGGTTAATTACTTTAATCAGGATGGCCATAGGCCTGGAAAATCTGGAATTACGTGAGGTTTTGAAGATTCACGAATTATCAGGGAATTTGGGCAAGAATCAGGGAAAATTATATCAAAGCTGTTTCAAACATTGGTGGGCTACTGTTCCAGCATTTTAGTCCTGTTCTTGTTAAACATTGCACAAATTTGATGAATCAGTAAGTTCTAATGTCTTTCAATCAATTTTCTGGAATGGGGCTGGGGGGTGGGGGAGATAGAAGGAGTTAAGTTTCAGTTCTAATTTGGCATTACCACAGACCCCAAAAATTTCTATTTTTCCTACTTTTTAGAGCTCTTCTTCCCTTATTTTCCTACTTTTTTCCTTTTTTTCCCCTACTTTTTCTTTGTTTAGTATAGCACTTCTAATTGTGCGTTTTTTCTTATTTTTACAATGCCGCACCGATAATTTTCTGCATGTTTCAATTTTAAACAGCAAAAGAAACAAGCAAATCCTATGTTTTTAATTCACTGACTACAGTAATTATGACAGGAACACTGCGGCGTCTGCGTGTTTAAAAGTTAATTCGTAAGTGACTTATGCCGTTGCGGCGTTTATGATCGACCTTTCTTTTTATCGCCTGACTTCAGTCCCACTGTTTTAAAGAAACAATAAAGAAACAGATACTGACCCATTCTGATGCAATTATATATTATTTACCCCTGAATTAGAAGCTTTAATTAAAGTAAAAAGCCGACTGTCCAAAAAGTGCGGGAAAAGCCAAATTTCCTATTTGCCAATTTTTTGTATAGTTGATTACAAGTGAAATGGAGCTCTATTTAAACAGAAAGGCAATGAAAAGCCATAAAAAGGAACGGAAGGAAGCAAAAAATGAAAAACCTGTACACTTTTACATATTTCATTGATATTAGTACAAAATAAAGATAACAGAAATTTGCAAAAACGGATCACTTCAAAAATAATCGCTGAAACAAACTTTTTTTTATGCATAAATATGATTATTGTTCATTCTAAAACGTAAACATGATTATAAAAATTTCATTTTCTTTCCTTGTAAAGAGTGTATTTGCAAAAAAAAAAAAACACGGCAAAACCTAGATGGGCAAGCAAAACGTTCCCGATCTTTGGAGAAAAAACCGGAAATCAATTTAAATGCGAGATTCCATTGTTATTTCTTTACATTTTTAAAAGTTTGGGGATAGAGCCACAAGTAAATACGTACTGTATAAGTTATTGTACTCAGAGCGCATGATCAAGGGGGGGGGGGGGAGAGATATATGCTGGCATTTGATACTAGGTGCTTCCCCCCCTCACTCAATTTCGAGAACAACAATTTCCGAATGAATATTTTGGTCGTATGATGAGGATCGAACGAAACTACATGTCTTTACTCTTATGCACAGAGAAGCATTAGTAACTGATCTTTGGCTTTAATAAAAATGTTATGTTTACTATGCATGTATTTTTCCTTCTTTTTTTTTTTTTTTTTTTGTGACAAATTTTGGAACAAGAAAGAGGTAAAAAATCACCAAACCAATAAAACAATATTGGTTTTTATTGCTTGATTCAAATTAAAACTGTCCCGTCATTCTGGTTTTCCTCCGGGGGTGGCTAGCAAAGGATGCATACTGAATGCAAATTTTATCTTAAAACAACAAAAACCGAACAAGCTTGTATAGTTAAGCATTAATTTTCCAAGGCCAGTGAGGGGAGAAATTGACCCCACTGACCCCCCCATAAATGACGTGCGTGAACCAAAAATTTATTTTGAATGCTAAAACTACCTAACATAATACAGACCCTTTAGTTTACTTCTTTCGTTATTTATTTAGTTTAATTATTTTGATATAAATTTTATGTCCCATATTTAAGAACAAATTTATTTTAGTTCTGCATTTTCAGTCTTTTCCCTTTTTCTTCAAATTCAATACATCTGCCCATGTTTATGCAAGAATGCATGTCAGCTGCTGGTTATTTTTAACTAAAAGTAATTTAATATTTGCTTTGCTTTTTGTATCATAGTTTTGACAACAGGAGCTGAAAGTGCTAGTATTTTCAAATGATAAATGGAAGCTCTCGAAGGAATGTTTTCGTTTTTGACAAAACAAATCTTTGACAAAGATTATTTTATTGCCCCCAAAATATGAGTTATTATTATTATTTTGCAATCGCTATATTGCATTTAATTCTTTCATACTTAAAAATTTATTACTGTATTGTTGAAAAGTGTTTCTTAGTTTGAATTTTATTTTCATATATCTTTGTTTTCACCAGTTTATTTTTCATACTGATGATTGTCAGTTTGTTTCTTTCGTTTTGTTTTTTCGACTCAGCCTTCCATTAAATCCCTTTAATACTTCAAAGGTACTGTTAATTTATTTTTGGGACAGTTTTAAATCAAAAATACTGTTAGTTTATTTTACGTTAGAAATAAAATTTACTCTAAATTTGTTTCCTCTTGACGTGTGTGTAGTCCCATCTCTTCCTATTTTTTCCTACTTTTTTAAGTGATCTTTTTCCTACTTTTCCTACTTTTTCAATTTTTGATTCCTTATTTCCTATTTTTTCCCCCCCAAAAACCACTTCGGGGTCTGCATACACTTGCAAGAAAATGCTGCTCTGAATCCACATATTTTCGGTACTGAAGTGTTTAAAATGAATAAATCTTTGATAAGGGTATGCTCAAGGGCACTTTCTAGTAAAATTTTCAAAAAGATCAAGAAACATCTTTGAAAACAAAATTGTAAAAATGCAACTGTTAATTAAGGGGAATGGTTGGGATTTCTCCCAAAGAAGCTGAAGTTTTAAAAAAGTTTAGGCTGTCTTTAGTGATGTTAAAGTTGTGGAAGAGGGGGGGGGGGGTAAAAAATCACAAAGCAGGGGTCTTAAAAAATGTAAGTTTATGCAGTCTTTGGTTCATTCAGGCAAAGGGGATTAAACTCAAAAGTTTTTGGAATCTGCACATTACTAAATTTTTGTCGTTTTTGGAATCTGCACTTTACTAAATTTTTGTCTATCTTTGGATGACTGAAAGAGAGAAGAATTTAGAGATTTATGTACTCCAGAGCTGCATTTCTCAACCTTTTTTAGCCTGTGGACTTGCAAGAGCTTTCCCAAAAAATTTGGAAACCGGTGATGGTTTTCCTTTTTTTTTCTTTTTCATTCATTCTTTATTTTTGGTTAAATAAATAAAAATAATTGTGCTCTTGGTTTAAAACCTGTGTTTTTTTTGACTGGTGGAACTTCTCTCCCCCCTCCTATTTTTGCCTTTCTTTTCTTGCAAAAAAAAAAAAAAAAAAAATTGACACAAGGATCGTTAAAAAACATATAAAAATTTTTTGCAAACAGTTGAGGTTCTTTCCCCTGAAAGTTTTTATACTGATGTTTGAATAAATGAATAGTTTAGTTACACTTTATTTGCTATTACAGAACTGTTACAAAAATATAAATAATTATTGTAAAAATATGCTTAAATAGTAAACACTGATGAAAAATCATAGAAAATTGCCAAAATTAATCTCAAAAATGATGTTGTACATGTCTATTATTTTCATTATTATAGTTTTTTTTCTTCCTTTCCTTTTCCTTCTTTTAAAGAAAGGGAAAATTTTAAGCGTAAACAAACAAAAATCTCCTAGAACCAGGTAAATTTTTCTGTTGACAGTTGCCGGTCTGTCGGACCACCAGTTGAGAACTGCTGCTCCAGAGAAATGTTTATAACTAAAGTCTTAAAAACCTTTAATCTTTGGTAAAAGTTAAGGAATTGAAATGTGCACATGCAGTCTTACAAATGAAAATCTATCTTTGGGTGAATTAAAAGAGGGGATTCTGAGGCTCTCTCCCGAAAATTTTCGAATCTAAAGTCTTAAATTTTTTGAGCTGGCTTAGACAATGTCAAGGTAAAGGAAGAAGGGGAGGGGGGGAGCTCCTAATAGAAAAAACATAAAACTAGAGGCTTAAAGACACAACCATAGTCCATCTTTTGTGATCATAGAAAGGAGAGGTTCGGCGGTTGCTCCACATAAAGGTATTAGGGTTAACTGCTATTGTTCAGTGTTGTAATGAAGAAATTCTATATTTAATTCATTTCATACTGTTTAGTTTGAACCAAGGTCATTTAAATAGTCGTTAGATTGCGCATCTTGCATATTTTATTTTTAGTTGAAAATAATCTAATGTATAAATGCAACATACTTGATTTTTAGGACCAAAAACATGGTCTTGTGCAAAGTGCCTTTATCCATATGGAGATCCTCATGAACTCATGACTCATATTCCAACCTGTCCTAAACTGCAGTCTAATTCAGAATCCAAGTCCAGTGAGCAGGCTTCCGGAAACCCTGCTAACATCTTCTACAAATGTAATCATTGTGCTCTTACATTTTCATCAGAGGAGGAAATAAAGGTAAATAAACTCAAAATATAATGTTATTATTATTTAATTGTAATCCAAAATATGCCATCCTAATGTAACTAAAGGATATTTCCAGTTTATAGTTTATTTATCTATAGATATATATATGTGTATGTATACAGGGTGTTCCGTTTTAACCTGCAAAAACCTTTATTTTCGCAACTGTTAGTCCTAGATGTATACTTCCATTTGCAAAAACGTTCAAAATCAGATGCAGAGTTAAGATATTGAAAGTTTGAAGCAAAAATAAAATTAAGTCAAAAAATACAAAATTTAACTTTTTAAACGGGCCCCAAGTCCTCTAACTTATATTTAGGGAAATAATCTCCATTGAAAAATAATTCCAACACAAAAAGTTTGAAATTAGTATGACCAATACTCATCAAGATATGACACACAGCGTTTTGTGACTTACACCACATCATGGGTGCAAGACCTTCCGTCTCAGGACAGATTTTCGTCTTGGACAAAATTTCCGAAACAGAGGTGGGGAGGGAAAGAAATTCGATGAATTTCTTTCCGTCCCCACTTCTGGAAAAAGTGAAAGAAATTCGATGAATTTCTTTCAGTTTTCACTTAAAAAAGAAAAATTGAGTGTTTGAAAAATATGCTTTCACATATATTACTGGACCATTCCATAACCACGAATTTAAATCGACATTCTCTCGATTTTCCGCCATGGACTTGTTTCGTTTGCAATGTGCTTTTGGAGGCGTGGCTTTTAGACCCGCTCTGTTGTATTTTTTTTTGGTATAGCTCTGTTATTTCCAACTCCCTGCATTGCAGACTGCAGAGTTGCTCACTATTCTCCCTGAATTTTCGAAATAATCGTCTGTATTTGAAAATTTACTTTTTTTCTTGATTTTTTTTTATTATCCTTTCAAGGTTTTTTTTTTTCATTTGGCTTTTTTTTTTTTTTTGCAAACTTGACATGCATAAATGAAAATTATGTGTGCTCTTAAAATGTCTTAGAGTTGAATCTAAATCGCGGATTAAGAGTGATTGCTGACGAGATGAAATGTTTACACCACAGCAAAGGGCATCCACATACCAGAAAATTTCTCCATGCTGAAGTATTGAGATGCTATTTTGGCTATTTTTGAGTGAGTTAAGAGGTAGGGAGTCAGGGGTCTTTCTCGAAACATTTTCGAAATTGAAGTATTAAAACTTTAGGTCAGCAGTTCCCAAACTTTTTATGCCACAGAACCCTTAGTTCTATACTTTTACCTCAAGGAACCCTATCATTGCTTATGACTTAAATACAATATGCTAACGATCTGGGAGTCAAATGATAACGATGAATAATCATTCGAATGCTTTCTTCTACATAAAAAAACTATTCTGTCGCACCTTTTTTTTTCAGAGGAAATCAAAAGCAAACTTGTACAGGAAAGATAAAGTACAATAAATGGCAAAAAAAAAAAAAAAAAAAAAGGAAAAATTTGTATTTACTGCCCTTTACTACCTGAAAAATTTTGTATTTTAACAGATTAACACGTTTTAAGGTGTTTTAAATGCAGAACATGTTTTGACTAATTTTGTAAACTACACATTTATTAGTGCTGCAACAGAGCAAAACTCAAAAATGCCTCTTGAAACATATCATTGCAAGAAGTTTAAGCCTTCATAATGTTTTTGGAAAATGAAAAAAAAAAGCATTCGCCGCTACTTTCTAAAATTCAACTATAACAGTGCTAGTTATTCTAAGGGCATTAACCTTTTTTAAATACTTCATTATGTACCTTAAACTCTCTGAATACTTAAGAATAAACTGTAATTATTATAAATAAATTTATTTTAAAATAGTTTCTACACATGTATTTGTAGAGAACTATGCAGATTTCTTTTCCGAGGATCAAAGTTACCACCGCTGTAATTCTAGGTATACAAAGGCTGATGTAATTCTAGTGGTAAATACCCCGAACTAGTACCCTGCATTTTCTTCATAGAGATGTTTTTCTTGCAAAACTTCACTTTAAGAGAGGAAAATATTCTATGTTGTTGCCTCTGAGGCAGAGAATACAAAATCCCAGCTTATTTCGTCTCTCACAGCAAAAGAGGTAACTTTCTCCTGGAATGAAAATAGACTTGGTTCAGTTTACCAAAAAAATAGGCAACAGATAGGCTGATTATATCAACCAACGTCATGCGAAACGTTGAAAACTGTGAAAGATATTAGTCTTTTGCTCAAGCAGAAAAACCTTCTGATCATCTGTAAGTTCATACACTCTTTCAAAAATGTTTGTTTTGGATATCCAGGATATTTCGTACTGAAAATCAGTGATTTGTGATGATTGCTCATATCTTCATAAATCTAGCTCAATAGTGTTGACTGGAGGCAATGAGACTTGAAAAAATTAACTACTTCTGAAGCTTCATTAAGAACTTTCTTTAAATCAGATGGTGCATTTCTTTTCTTTTCTCTTGTTTTTAATTATGCTGACAAAATGATGATAGAATTACGATTGCTACTTCAATATTTTGAGCAGCATATTTTATACCTGAAAGTTTCTTTTTCTGAAATTACTATTTGAAATAATAAATTTATGTAACTCATGGCAGAACCCTTCTCATCCTTTGACGGAACCCAATGATGCCGTGGAACACACTTAGTCCAGTCAATAGATACATTTTACCTTGCAAAAAATAGGGTCAAAGATTTTATTTTTTTAATTTGTACATATTGGTGCCGACATGGATAAACCAAGTTATCCAACACGAAAGACCCCGGGAGAACTTTTGGGGGCCGAAAAACCACAAAAATTTATGACTTTTTTTGTTTTTTCCAAAATATCTCCGAAATGGTTCAACTTAGAAAAAAGTTTTAAATATAAAGTTTAAAGAACATAAAATTTCCTACAACTTTTGTATTTACAACTTTTTTGTAGCACAAATAACAAGCTTGCTACAGCTCTTTGAAAATAGGCAGTTTTCCTCCACTCCGAAAAAAAAAGCTTTCACACTGAAAGTAAGGCGTCATAATTATTAGAACTTGAAGATAAACTTTAGTTTCAGAGAGTTTATCGACAGTTAGAGTAGTTTGAGTTTCTTGCTCCACCCCCCCCCCTTCCCGCTGGACACAGAGTAGCATTTCTGGCTGACAGATTAGTTCCCACTAGACTCCAAAAACAAACGATGTATTATGAAACTGAAATACATATATACACATTCATTTAAAGCACATACGATGATGCAATAATAAAAAAAAAACCTTCCCCACTGCTCACGAACTAACTTTTCTGATCTGACAGAGGTAGTCTTCATCAGACTCCAATAATAGATGATAAATTGCTGTTTATAACTGGATTGCACAATATATACATTCATTTGAGGGATGTAATTCGTACATTCTAGTCTAATTATTGCAAACAAAGATGCGATTTTTAAATATTAATGTGAAAGAATGAATATTAGGCAGCTAATAAGCAAACAATCAACACAGTCATGCATCCTATGCTCTGATACAATAATAATAAACCCTCCCCCACCGCTCACGAACTAATATTTCTAGTCTGACAGAGGTAGTCTTCAGTCAGACTCCAATAACATATGATTTATATTGCAGTTTGTAATTGAATTACATAATCTTCTCATTCATTTAAAGCACATAATTCGTACCATCTATTCTATTACAAGTGAAAATGCAATATTCGAAAATATAAATGTGAATGAATAAATATTAGGGTGATAATAAGCAAACAATAGACATAATAATGCATAAATAAAGGTACAATAGTAGTACGTAATGAACACTTTGAAAAAATTCTGCTGGAACTGACTTTTTGAGGCATGAAAATCTCAATTGAATTACCTTTCAAAATGAAAATGCAACTGTAGAAGCTTAATACAGATTAATTACAGACAGAATAATACAGATCTAAATTACAGAGAGATTAATTCGACCTTAAAGCAAATAGAGAAAGGACAACAAAATACGCTGTTTATCTTCTTCAAAGCCGTTTTGAAGGTCCAGGTTCTCCCGGTTCAGAATCTGTAGGGGGTAGAAAGAAGCTGTGGTCCCTTAATTGTTCATCTCCTTGTTGCGGTAATTCCAAAAGCTCCTGGAACAAATCATCTTCTTCAGCAGTCTCATCCAAAGATGAAATTTCTGCAACATTTTCACAATTTGTGCCACTGCAGTGTTTGCACGTGCTGGAGCATTTTAAACCTGCCTTGTGACAAGAACAGGTTCTAGTACAATTTTTCTTGCAGGTTTAAGGTACAATCTTCAAAAGATTCTGAGTAACTGAATCTCTTTTCGTGTCAACATGTATTAGACCTTGCGTTCTGCATTCCCAACCCCACTTCTCTGGATCAATTATGTTGTCCAACTTTGAATTTGGTGGTAGAACCGATATGAGTGATAACGTGAAGCATCCCCCCCCCCTCTACGCACGTTGGAGGTAGCCCTGCAAGATTTATCTTAGCCCTGTACTAGTTTTATAAAAAGATTAAATTGCAAAGTATCCAAAGATAGGTTCAAATACTTTACGTCACCTGTGTATAATATTTGCAAAATGTTTTCGCCAGCTGCAGCTAAGGCATCATGATGACAGATTGGGTCCCTAAATACTTCAATAGCTTCCTTAATTTCAGGAGTTTTTTTCTTTTTTAACTATTTTGTACAACTTAAATTTGCCTTGGCCAAAGACTGCCGAAGTCGTATCGCACCCACTAAACGCATGGATCAAAAGAATATTGCTGGGGTCAAACTTAAAAGATTTAGTGGGGAAAAAAACAAATCACAAGTATTCCCTCTTCCAGGTTTTAAAAAGAACAAGTTGCTGAAAGGCTGTCCTAAAGCTGTCATCAGCACCAACAGATCTACATCCTCTCGCCCACTATAACAAACTTTTCAATTTCTTTTGCCTTTGAAAGAGCAGTAAGTAAGTTGGCATCATCTTGAGTCTGCCTGACTTCAATGCCACACTCTTCGAAATATGTCTCAAGAAGTTGAATAAGACTATTCTTGTTGTTATAATTTGCCAGAAATCTTTCTTGAGGAATTTAGTTAACATGTTAGGTTCAACCATTACTTCAAGGGAAGAGATTGATTGCTCATTGATATAGCATTTGTGACTGGCAGTGTGAATTGTCACTTCTTTTAACTTCAAAAAACGCTGATGTTCTTCATTTTGCCGTTTTGCGCTGCATCTTTGAAGATTTTCTATTCCCTTCTCCTTCACAATCTTTATTTCGCATTCACGCAAACTGATTTCGCAAATAATAATAATAATAATAATAATAAAACACCTTGGTCAGGCCTATTCATTTCTAGGGAAAAAAATTGTAATACAGAACACACAAATTGATAAAACATACTCTGGCCCAAACGCTGAAGTGACCAACATGAGTAGCTATTGAGTCGATTCATCTCATTTGGAGAAAAAAAAGGGGGGATGGAATGGGGGTGTTTTGTTTAAGTTAAAGGGAACGGAGGCATTTACCCTCAGCTGTGAAAGACAAATGATTTCCAAGGTCAGACTACCGGCGTTTCTCCTTTTTTCCTCCGTTATCCGATGCGCTTTCACGCGCTTTGCTGAGGGGGTTCAGAAAAAGTGTGACTTTCAAGAAGCTGTAACTCGCTTGCTTTTCATGCTACAAAAATGTTGTAAAGACAAAAGTTGAAGGAAATTTAATTCTCTTTAACATTTGCATTGGAAGTTTTTTTGTAATTTTAACCATTTTTGAGATATTTTGAAAATACTACAAAAAGTCACAATTTTTGGGGGGGTTTCGGCCCCCAAAACTTCTCCCGAGGTCTTTCGTGTTGGATAACTTGGTTTTTTCATATTGGCACTAGTATACACAAATTTAAAAAATAAAATCTTTGACCCAATTTTTTGTAAGGCAAGCCCGTTTTTTTCCACCTATTGACTGGACTAACTTTGGGAATCGCTGCTTTAGGTTGTCTTCGGCAATGTGGGGAGGGGAGTTGCTTTTCTATAGAAGAATAGACAAACTTACACACACACACACATTGCCTTCAGTAAACACAATGACAGGCGAGGGGGGTATTCCACCGCTCAGCCCGAAATATTTCCGTTTCTAAAATTTTAAAAGCTCTGTTTTGGGCTATTCTTTGTATGACTTAAGGGGGAAGGGTTTAGGAAGCTTCTTTCAGAAAGTTTCCAAAATTAAAGTATTAAAACATTTAGGCAATCATAAGTCATGTTTATAGGTAAAGGTGGTACTATTCCTAGAAAAAAAAATAGAAACTAAAGCCTTAAAATGCAAATTTAGGACATTTATGGTGAACTCTTACGAAGGGGTTCGGGAGTTCTCTTCTGAAAATTTTTGATACTGAAATATTTAAAACACCACTTTAGGCTCTATTTTAGTGCTTTAAAAGGGATGTGAATCAGGGGTCTTGCCTGGGGTAAGGATTCAGTTCCCCTATTTCTTTTTTTAAATTAATGAATATTGGAAAGTGTACCTCATTTAAAAAATGTATATCTACTTCACTGAAGCAGTTTTTTTATAGTTAATTTCACCACCTGCTATCTTATAAAAGGGATTCTTTTTCAAATGAAGACTGTTGGGGAGGGGGGAAATGGTGCCAGTTCATTATCATTAGTCGCCCATACCCTTCCCCCCACCTTTCCTTCTTTTCTGGTTTGCTGGCGCTACCTTGGGTACACTCCAATCAGAACTGATTTATGTTGCAAAAGTGAAAATCTTATGTCCCAAGCAATTTTATTGCTGCAATAAAAATGTTTACGATTGGCAAAAAAACTAATGGCAGGGAGCTGCAAACGCTTTTACTCCTAACATTATCCAACATCGTCTAAAATTGCGATTTTGGAACTTCAATTACGAAATATTGCTGAAGGAGGGTTCCTGAACTCCATCCCTTCGATAATGCATTCAATATTTTCCATTTTGAACACTTCACCAAACTTGCACCCATCCACCACTTTTCACTCGCTGTCAATAACACCTTTTTGGGGGAGAATATAGCAATTAACGATTGTTAAAATTATATGTGTGCATTTTATGTGGTTTTGCAAATTTTTCGAGGTTTTGTTGTGTTTTTTTGCGTATCAAGGCATAACGTTTGCATTTATTTTTGAATAGCATTGAAAAACATAAATAGCTTGTTTTTCTTATTTTGACAGCCTGTCAATCTTCTGAAAGGGCGATAAGTTCCAATCTCATCCTCTGTACGGTCCCTCAAAACTTTGAATTGGAATATCTCCTTGAGTTTTGGTCTTGCAAATGTGTAGCTTTTTGTGTTAGGAATAGTTTTCAATGGAGATTATTTCTCTAAATATTAGTTGGAAGACCTAGGCCCTGTATAAAAAGTTAAATTTTGTGTTTTTTGACTTATTTTTATTTTTGCTTCAAACTTTCAATATTTTAAATCTGCATCTGATTTTGAACATTTTTGCATTTGCAAGTACACATCTAGGACTAACGGTTGCCAAAATAAAGGTCTTGAAGGTTAAAACGGAACACCCTGTATATATCTATATATATAAAAATGAATGTTTGTCTGTATGTCATCCATGAACTCAAAAACTACCCGGCAGATTTGGCTGAAACTTTCACTGTTTGTTATTTTTGGTACTGGGAATGTTTATAGACCAGTTCGGAAAAAATCTGATCGATAGTTCCTTTTTTATTCCAATTTAAGTCACAATCCATTGGATAAATACGAATAAAATTATCGGCTGCAGAAATTAATTCGCGTGACAGATCTCATTGATAAGTTAACTGTTGCCATTTTTCTTGAGTTTGAACAAATAAATTCTTTCTTTATTGTTTTATGGCTTTTCATGCAACGGGGGGATTTAAAACTTTTTCTATTTGATATTTTTAGCGATGGATTGATCTTGCAAACTGCGTGAGTACAAAATTTGAGTATAATCTCGGCTTCACTTGATACCTGGTCCGATTATTATGAAAATTGCTATATATATGTATTTTTCCATGGAGAAGGTGCATAATATGCTCATTGAAGCCATTCGCCGCCAGGTGGCACTGCAGAGTTGCAACTTCTGCCCCGTTCAACCCATTGTCATGAAAATCAGTATAATGATGTATTTTTTTGTTGGCGTAGCAATGCACGTCGGGTACAGCTAGTATATATATATATATATATATATATATATACATAAACTGTCGGCCCTGCTTCATGGAATATCGTCGGTTCTAAGAAATTAAATATTATTCGATTAAGGGAGATATTTGTTTAAACAGGAAATTTTCTTTGCCTTTCTGCATTGACAACATTTGTTTTAAAACGTAATAATCAATAGCTATGTGAAGGGAATAATTAATGTTCTTTGTAAAAAGGTTTTGAAATAAGATTAAGTACAAAACAGTTTCAAAATTAATTTCAAGTGATATATGAGAATTATAAAAAGTAACTTACAACTTGAGTTATGAAATCTTTATTTTGGCCTCTTTTTTCACTACATTTTTTTTTGAAAAAAGTCCATAATAGTGGATAGTTTGTTCAAGGTCTTTTGGGAACACATTTTCCGACTCCCTTTTCCTCTGCTTATCTACCATGCTTTTCATTTATATTTCATAAATTTATTATCGTCTGAAATGTGTATATATCTTTGTATCATGTAATTTAATTTTCATCTGAGCTATCGGTTTTTTTCTGTAGTGGCAAAGACAAAAGAGATATGATAGTATAGTGGAAATGGTTTGATGGAATATCCATGTTGTTTTTCTCACCTGTTGTCAGTGAAAACTATTACTTTCTATTTTTAAGTCAATTTTTCTTAATTACAGTAACCCCTCGTTATATCACGTATTTTGGGGGACAAAGTAAAAGAGCGATATATCCGAAAGCGCGATGTAACCGAGGTCATTATAAATAGTTATCCATTCAACACATATAAGTAAATTGGCATTCACTCTTTTTGACACAATTTTCAAATGGTTTCGATATAGTTCGCGAATTTACTATCACACGTATTGAATTTTATACAAGATTTAAATTTAAGTAAATTTTCAGGGTCAATTTGAAATGGCGATTAAAGATGATCTTTATTAGCTACATCGTGATAAGAGTGAGCATTCCAATACCCTTTATTCCCATTAGATTTTCTAATCCCTTCGATTTGCAGTAGAAATGATGTGAAAAGTAAAAGTAACCAGATTGTTTAGAGAAAACTATTTTGCCTGTCCAGAGCATTCTTCCTTTCTTTGATGCAAATCCTGATTTGTGCAACCAAACACAAATCTTTTATGTGCTAACAGGCAGTCAGAGAAGCTGTATGTCTCCTCTACTTGAACCAGTATGAGACCTGCCTGCTGCCTCTCACTCATTGTAAAGGTCTTAGTATCAGTACAAAAGAAAACGTCAAATGGTTTCCAAACTATCTCTTTAACTAAAATATACTGCATGTATGTACATTTGGATGGCAGGAGTTGCCGCTGCTTTTCCAGCGAATTCAAAAAGATAAGAGCATCTTCGTTTTGTCCATTGACAAAATTAAGTAGATAAAGACCTTTTCTAAGTAATACCATATGTTTTCATGAATGATTTCTAGCTTAAGCAAAGTTTTTTTTATGTTTTAATATTTTGGGAGACGTAAGAAAGGAGGGATATATCTGAATGAGCGATATATCGAGGCGCGAATTAACGAGGGGCTACTGTACATTATTTCTACTTTATTTTTAAAAAACTAAACAAAAATATTTGAAAGCTGATTAATATTAATCGATTAAGCAGGGATCTTTAACATTGCGTCTATGGGGAATATTCAGTTCCGGGAGGTTTTATTTGTAGAAGCAGGGAATTCGTTTATCCGTTACCAGATTAAGTGGGGCTGACAGTATATAGTTTCAAGATGACTTTATTAAACACGCTCAAAAATGGAAACAGTAGTCAAAATACATTTAGTTTTACTTTTTAAGCCTATGAAATGTTTTTCCCACTCTCCACTCATAAATGTATATTAGTTTTCACGTAATATATCCCAGTACTTCTTAAGGTCTTATTGTTTATTCATTTTTAAAAGTAGTGTTACCTGTGTACCTTTCTTTACCTGCAAAAAATGTCAATACACAACACTTTTAAGAAGTAGATAATAAATTAATGATGACTGTTTCTGTTTTTTATTTTGTGTTGGTATTGAAAATTAAATGTATTTTGTATGAAGAAGTGTAAACTTTTCATTTCAAATTTTAGAAACATATGGCTGAAGGCTTACATGTTCCAGCTACAGCAGAAGAAATCATAAACCCTAATATAAACCATCAAGAAAGTTATGACCCATCTAATTTAGACAGAAACACTTGCTTTTTGTGTTGCATGAGATTTTCTAGTGTTGAATTGTGCCGGAAACATCAACATCATGTACACATGAGATGGGTAACAAAAGGAGCTGTTGATTATTCAAAAAGTAAGCATCCTTATAATTATTCTTATTATATAGGTCAAGATTCACAGTTGCCATTTTGTGACATAGTTTGAAAAAGTGGCAACCTAAAAAAACTTCCTCAGTTGCCAACCTTTTTACTTCCTTTTACAAAAAAGGAAGTATTGTATTTGTGAAAAAATTTTCACTCAAAAATCGACCTTAATTTCCATTTTGCTCACCCCCGAATAAATGTTGAGTTTTTTTTCAACCCGACCACATGTGGATAAGTGCCTAAGAACCATGGGTGCAAGACCTTCCGTCTCAGGACGGATTTCCGTCTTGGACAAAATTTCCGAGCCGGAGATCGGGACGGAAAGAAATTCGATGACTTTCTTCCAGTTTTTACTTAAAAAAGAAAAATTGAGTGTTTGAAAAATATGCTTTAATATATTTCTGGACCGTTCCCATAACCACGAATTTACATCGACATTCTCTTGGTTTTCCACCATGGGCTTGTTTTGTTTGCAACGTGCTTTTGAAGGAGTGCCTTTTAGACTCGCCCCGTTTGATTTTTTTTGGTATAGCTCTGTTATTTCCAACTCACTGCATTGCAGACCGAGGAGTTGCTCGCTATTTTCCCAGATTTTTCAAAATAAACGTATCTAATTGAAAATTTAGCTTTTCTCATTCTATTTTCGATCATCCTTTCGTTTTTTTCATTTGCGTTTTTTTTTTTTTTGCAAACTTTACACGCATAAATGAAAATTATGTACGCTCTTAAAATGCCTTTAAAGTTGAATCTGAATCACCGATTGAGATCAAAGGGCCAGGTAAAACGGAAACTATCAGAGATGTTGAAGATTTTAATGAAAATGGGAATTTTGGAAATAATCGGGGGGGGGGGGGGATTTCAAGATGGTTGGAAACACCGATGGGCAAACGTTCTTGCATTTTTGACAAAGACTTGAGGAATCACTAAATTCCAATGTCAATGAATTAACTTAACACTCACTAGAATGGAAATATAGGGGGGGGGGGGAAGGAGGCAGCAGGAGTTTGCGAAAAAACACTGCTCTTGCAAAGAGGGTAAGTGCGCAAATTAACCCACGATACTGATTTCTTAAAACGTTTATATCTTGGACAATCTAAGAGGGGACGGGGGGGCTACTCAAGGGATCCAGTATAAAATATCGAAAAACTGAATTGAAAGCCATGTTTGAAGCTAGGAGTGGTTCGATATTTCTCCTCTGCAAACTCTTAAAAATTTTAAAGTCAAAAAGTTTTAGGCTTTCTTTAATGATGTAAAAGTGAGGAAGTTTTAAAAAAAATCGAAAACTGGAGTCTTAAAAACACTAATTTAGGCAATCTTTAATGAATTAATGAGAGATGGTATTGGTGTTCTAATATGAAAATGTTTTGTAGCTGATGTATTTAAAACTACTTGAGGCTATACTTAACTGACGTAAGTAAAAGGGCATTTGGGAGCCTCTCCCGAAAAGTGTTTGTAATTGAAATCTTAAAACTTTTAGGCTGTCTTTGGCAATGTCAAGAGGTAGGGAGGGGGCTCTCTTTAGGCGAAATTCCGAAACTGGAGTCTTAAAAGCTCAACTTTAGACCGTCTTGTGGTTAGGGGTTCCCCTTCCCCAAAAAATATTCAATGCTGACGTATTCAGAACTCAGCTTTAGGTAATCTTTGGAAGACTTAAGAGGGAATTCGAAGGCTTTCTCTCAATAACTTTTAGAATTTAAATTCTTAAATCTTCGGTGATGAAAAGGGGAACCGCAAATTTAAGTCAAATTTAGTGAACTTAGGGGAAGGGGGGGGGGAGGAGTCTCTCTCCCCGAAAATTTCACCGTTCTGAAATATTGAAAGGCTATGTTGGCTATTTTTGAGTGAGTTAAGAGTTAGGGAATTCAGGGGTCTTTCTCGAAACATTTTCGAAATTGAAGTCGTTAGAAAAATAAATCTTTACTCGGGAGAACTCGTGGTACTTTTCGTCACACGAACGCTCGCGGGGGGGGAGGGGGGGGGGGGACTGTAGGTCCGGAGTGGTTATTTCAGTAAATAAGTTTGCAAAATAGAAAAAAAAATGTTTTCAACACTGAACTATAAATTGATAAACAGCCTCTATAATATGTTTTAAAAAGTAAAGCTTAAGAAACTTTTATGATACATAAACCTAAATCTTCTTCTGAGCATTGCTGATGATCGCTTTACTGTTCTGTGTCAACTTCTTCTTCATCATCTTCATTAAGGGAGTTCTCATCAGTTGAAACTTCAACCAACAAGGTCTTCAACCTCTTCATTTCATCTTTGTAGCTTAAATAGCGATGCATTTCACAACATCTTCCTTTATATTCACAATCTGAAATAAAAAGCGTGAGCGCTCGCTCCGGGCCTCTGAGGCCAAAACCGGAATTTTCTGGGGAAAAGTGGGAATGTACATTCCTGAAAAGCATGTGGTCAGTATGTAGGTCACCTCGAACGCAGCTACTGTGGAACTCATTCATTTCCGTTGAAGGGGTGATTTTTTGGCAGCGTAGTTTTGTAATGACCGGGCCTGAGAGGCCCGATGCGAGTTCTCCCGGGTTAACAAAAACTTACACTGCATTTAGTAAACACAATGAGAAAGGGGGGATTCCACACCTCAGCCCGAAATATTTCCGTTTCTGAAACTTTAAGAGCTTTGTTTCGGGCTATCTTTGGATGACTTAAGGGGGAAGTGCGTAGGAAGATTATTACAATAAGTTTCCAAAACTAAAATATAAAAATTTTGAGGCAGTCATGAACCATGTTTATAGGTAAGGAGGGGGGGGGGGGTACTATTCCTGCAAAAAATTTAGAAACTGAAGTCTTAAAAGAAATTTAGGACAATTTGTGGTGAACTCAGAGGAAGGGGTTCTGGAGTTCTCTTCCGAAAATGTTTTGATGCTGAAATATTTCAAGCGCCAGTTTAGGCTATATTTGAGTGCCTTAAGAGGGATGTGATTCGGGGACCCTGCCTGGGGTTAGGATTCAGTTCCCCTATTTCTTTTTTAATTAATGAATATTGGAAAGGGTACAGTAAAACCTGTGAAGTTGACCACCCTTGTAAGTTGACCACCTGTCTAAGTTGACCGCTGTTTTCAGGCACGGAATTAGCCCTAATGAAATTAATCAATCTCTGTAAGTTGACCGCTAAAGCAGTGCAGCGCAAGTGGTCAACTTACACAGGTTTCACTGTACCTTGTTTAAAAAATATATCTACTTCACTTGAAGCGGTTATTCTTTTTCAAATGAGGACTGTGTGAGGGAATGGTGCCAGTTCATTGTCATTAGTCGGCCATACTCTTCTCCCACCTTTACTTCTTTCCTGCTTTGTTGGCGCTACCTTGGGTAGACTTTCCGATCAGAACTGATTTATGTTGCAAAAGTGAAAACCTCATGTCCTAAGCGATTTTATTGCTACAATAAAAATGTTTACGATCGGCGAAAAACTAATGGTGTGGGGAGCTGCGAGTGCTTTTACCCCTAACCTTATCCAACATCGTCTAAAGTTGCGTTTTTGGAACTTCAATTTCGAAATATTACCGAAGGAGAGTTCCTGAATTTTATCCCTTCAATAGTGCATTCACAAAGTGTATAAACGTTATGAAAGATGGAGTACAATTTGGTTTTTAAAGCTTCAATTTCGGGAGAGCCCAGAGCACCCCCCCCCCTTTTTTCTCCTTGAAGGTTGCCTAATACTGTGATTTTGGGACTATCAGTTTGAAATAATTGATGTAAGAGTCCCTTAACTCCTCCTTTCCCTGAACTTTACCGAAATAGCCTACCATAGCATTTTTAGACTTCAGTTTGAAAAAAATTCTGGGGGAGACCCCCCCCCCTCCTTATTGCCGGATTTTAGGTGTTTTGGAATTTAATGTCAAAACGCTTAACAATTACAATTTAAAGACTTAAAATATAAATCAAACACAGATTCCAAAGCTGGCATTGTTAAAATCTACAGCAATTATACACATAAATTTTTCCTTATGCTCGCATGCGGTCGGGGGGGGGGGGGGGCTGAAAATATTTTCCCTCTTGAACACATCACCAAACTTGCACCCATGCTAAGAACGTATAGACAATCGAAATATCCATTTTGACGATCCCCAAGTTAATTACAACAAGTTTTCTCGTGACGGCTGTCTGTATGTGCGTATGTGTGCATGTATGTTGCATGACTCAAGAACGGTATGTTCTAGAAAATTGAAATTTGGTACGTAGACTCCTAGTGGGGTCTAGTTGTGCACCTCTCTTTTTATTTGCATTCGGATGTTTCAAAGGGGTCTTTTACACCTTTTTGGGTGGAAATCAATGTTAATTTTAATGCAATCTCAAGCAGCGTTATAATTTGGCAAACACTAGGCAATATATCACAATCTTTTGATCGCCTACTTTTTTTGGGTTTTAACTCCTCCAAAACTCCTCCTTTTTTAGTTCAAAGCTGCATAATCTTTATCTATAACAGTAACTTAAAATACTTCTCTCAATAACTTAGCTTTGCCACAAGGGCAAAGGTATAAAGACAATTTCAATGCAGTAATTTCATATATTTATTTTTTTCATAAAGATGTGATTTACAATTTAATCTTAGAAGTCATAAACGTTGAAGGTGAAAACATTGCTAAATGACTAAGACATTTCATTTCATAAGTTAACTAAAACATGCTTAAATGGTGCTTGGCTATTTTTTCATGTTTTAAGATATTTGTTTTTTTCTCCACCGCACTCCCAGCAGCAAAAGTCAATTTGTCTAATTATTGTTCAACTATTTAAAAATACTAAATAATGTAGGTGTAATATGTTAAGTGATTGTGTTAAAAAAAACAATTGTTTAGTAGATCATAGTTATGAGAATGTAAAAAGGGTCATCCACAAGTGATGTTGTGCCTTGAGGGGAAGACAGGTTCATGAAATTGTGACAAGGAAAGAGAGAGTGGCAAAAAGTGACGTTACACCATTGTTATAACACTATGTTTATAAAAAGTATGACATGTGACAAAAGGAGGAGTAAGGTGAATTTTGAGTGAAAAAAGGGGGTAGGGGGTCAAATATGTTGAAAAAAAGTGAAATCCTTATATATATATATATATATATATATATATATATATATATATATATATATATATATATATATATATATACTGTTAAAGTATATAATGAAGTTATTTTATAGAATACCTAGTTATTAAATGAAATAACTAGGTATTCTATAAATAAACTAATGAAAGACAATTAAAATGAAAAAGAAGCAATTTATCTAATTTATGCAGCCTATAAATGGTATTTATGGAAACATACCATAAAATGATTTATTACAATAAGGATTACTAAAATGACACTTGGAATTACGAAGAACATTATTTCTAAAACAAAAACACTTTTTGTTGACACACTGGGTTTAACACGAACATTTTGGCGGTAACACAGGAGTGGAAGGTAAATGGTATTTGTTATGCAAGATATATGATATCGATTATTTTACACTTTAACAGGCTGCAGATCGTTATTCTATGAAATAACTAGTTAAAATATGAAATACAAGAGAGTTTTACACTTTAACGGACACGATCAGTTATTCCATGAAATAGCTTGGTGTTCTATAAAATAACAGATTTTATACTTTAAGAGTAACATATATATATATAAGGACAGCTCGTTAGTACTCCTTCAAAACTCCTTCATTTTATTTCTGAAATTGAGTACGAACCCTCTAAGAGGGTTAACCATTGAATCACATTAAAATTGCCAATGTTGGGAAAATTAATATGTATATAATGTGTTTTTTTATTTATTTTTTATTGCTTTGGTTCATAACAAACTTGAGTTGAAGATATTTCAAGTGTTTCTTTGCTTACTCCAAGTCCAAGGCACTATTATCATTAAATTAGCGTAAAAGGAAGTCATGTGATGCACACATCAGCTCGTTTTCTCTTTAGTTCCTAAGAAAAGATTTCGTGGTGTGAGCTAGAATTATGCACCAAACCCAACAGGGTAGAAGACAAAACAATTTATCGTGTTAGAAGTTGGCTTAGATGTAACAGAGGGTGTTGGTTAGGGAAAGGGAGGGGAGTGGATATAACTTCAACCAACTCTTACTCTTTTGCATTCTACTTCCACCAAAACAGAGACTACAGCTGCAAGGGGGGGGGGGGAGGCGTACAGAGGGCGAGAAGAAGGGACACTTGTTGTCCAGGGCCCGAGCCGTCAGAGGGCCCGAGATTTTTAAAACGAGGGGTGAAAAATATAGAGGGAGGCAGGATGGAGTGGGGCCCCTAAAAGTCGTTTTTAATGGGCCCCAAAATTTCTGTGCACACATTTGTATGCAAGATGGAAGTAGACAGGATGCTTAAGTGCCTAAACTTCTAAAAGCAAAGCAGAATTGGATATATAGGCAAATGCAAGCAACTGAAAATAATGCAAAGTGTGTTGTAAAGATTTTTTTTTCAAATTTTTTTTTTATTTATTTATTTATTTATTTTTTTTTTGAAATAAAAAAAGTTTAAAATTGTATCTTATCTTTACTGCTTTAAACTCGAATCTGCTAAAAACTAAAATATATCAACTAAATTGTAGTTCCATGAAGATTTTTTATTCTTAAATTATTTTTATGCTGCAAATTCAAAAATCTATTTATCTTAGTTTTTGGCACAGTCACCATATTTGGTCATTGGCAGGATGGAAGTAGAAAAGACTCTTAAGGGGTCACATTACCTTTCAGACATTTTTTTTTTAAATTTAAGTAAATTCCATTTTTCTTTTAAACCATAACATGCATACTTATTCGTAATTAATAATTTATTTTCAAAATTTAAAAATATTGCCTAATTTTTTAAAAATTAAAAAAAAAATCAGGAAATTTTCATTTTTTAAAATTTTTTAAGGCTTTTTTGTTTCTGCACTAATTATTATTATTATTATTATTTTTTTTTTTGCTAATTGATCACAATAATCATCTGTAAAACTCTGTACATTCATTTACTTCTGCGTTTATTAGGTAATTTTCTGTGATTAATTATGTAAAAAATGTATATTTTTTTTTTGGTTTTTAAAGGTATAACATACTCTAAACATTTGAGTAATTTATAAAATGCTTATCCAATGATGCACAGTTTTGTTAAATATATTATCCTGATTGCAAAAAGTATTACTTTAAAGTTGTATCTTTAACAGAAAAAAATCCTTAGGGATTCTAATAACATGAAAACACAAAAAAAAAAAAAAAAAAAGATCATCAAGGATAAGCAATTTAAAGTTTTTCTTTTGCGTAAGAACAGATAGCGTGCACGACCTAAAATCCCTCATAACTTTTTAAATATTTGAGCTAAAGCAACGAAACTTTTTCCCTGTGTTTGAAATAGTTTTTTAGTTTTGAAATAAGCAGTAAAAAGTTTTTTGATCGTTTGATCATTTTTGAGGTACTGTAACCCCTTAAGTGCCTAAATCTCTGAAAACTGAATTGGATATTCACTTATTTGCAAACTATTGAAAATAATGCAAACTATGCTGAAATAAAAAATAAAAAAAAAACATGTGATTCTTGTTTATTTTCTTGATAGATGCAACTTTCTATCCTCCAATATTTATTTTCAGAATATAATCTTATCCTCATTGCTTTGATGCTTATATTATAAAATTTAAGCGCTTCATCTTAATTGTAGTTTTGTTGAGGATTTTTTTCTATTTAATTAATTTTATATAACAGGTGCAATAATCTATTTAAATCTATTGTCAAAAAGGGCTTTATTCCCCCTTATGAAACTTTTCAGGATTCAATAAAAGTTTATTTACTACAAAATTAATTGTTTCAATAAGAAGTTTTTAGACTAATCTAGCCATGGCATCTAGCAAAACCGTTATTTCACCTTAAATTATGTTCCATTTTGCTACTGAAATTAATTAAAATTAAAACAATTTTTTTGACTTATGCCCTTTGTATCATCAATAACCTGAAATTCTAGTTTAAAGTGAGAAAAACCTAAATCAATTAAAACACATTTATTTTAAACTAAATTATAATAATAGAAAAGTAATATAACAAAGTGACAAAAGTAATTTGGGAAGTCCAGATGCATAAAATCACGATCTTAGTAAAGTACTTTTTGTATTTTCCTCTGTCTCTCCTCTTGTTTTTGCGAAGGAATGAAGTATTGTTTAAAAAAATATAAAAAAATAAATAAAGAATAATAAGTAACAAATTAAGAAAAAGTAACTGTATGAAGGGGCATTCCGTGGTATTTTTGACATTTATGTAAAGTCCGTAACGTGACCTTTTTTGCCATAACTTTTTAATTTACTGTTTGATTAGCATATTATTTTATTTTGATCTTTTCCTACCAACACACCAGCTCAAATTAAAATAATTTGCAAATCAAATGGTAAACTAAAAAGTTATGGCAAAAAAGGTCACGTTACGGACTCTACATAAGTGTCAAAAATACAGTGGAATGCCCGTGAAGCTAATATTCATCAAATACATCCTGCATAGAAATATTCTTTTTATTTCCTTTGGGTAGTCTGGTTTTGTCGGCCAAGTGCATTGTATCTATTAATATGATTATGTTTAAATTGCATTGAATAACCTTATTGATCTTAATTATTTCCTCCTACAATATGAGAATTTTCTCTTTGTACTCAATACTGGCAAAGGTAGTTCAGCTGACCACAGCCCTCCTTTGCAAAAACGAAAGTATGCTCTTGAAAACTCAAGTCTTACCATCCTTGGTGTTTCGTCGAATATTTAAACATCATGAATGTTGAGAATTAAAAACAAACTTTTCACCCCATAGAATCTTTTTTCCAAAATCTCAATTTGGAGAAAAGTCCTCTTAAAGAATGAAGGATACTTGTTTTAGCAGTTACAGATTTCACTGGTTCCAATAGACTGACCTAAAACGTTCCACTTGTCTGTAAACACAAAAAACATTCTTTAAAATTTGTTCTGAAAAAATGCAGTGCACTACATGAAATCTCCTTCACTAACCGTAAAAATGTAGAACTATATCTGCAAGTGGACCTCCACTATGAATAAAGTATTATGATTATTAAATGTGCTAACATCTATATTATCTGCATCTGTCAACAGATTTGATGGTGAATCTTGATGTAATTTCAATCAAAAGACAGTATGGCAATAACCTAACATATCTGTAAAACATTCGATTTAGTGTCCTAAAACCCCGGTCACATAGGATAAGCAAATGTCCTCTTACAGGGAATTAATGAGTTAACTTAATAAATTAATAAATATTTTTGTGCAGAAAAGTTAAATTAAAAACAACGTTATTGCGCAAAACATGCAGACTACTTTGAAAAAAAATGTTATTTAAATACCTGCTCAAACCTCTAAAGTTGTATGTTGACACAATTTGTTATTTTAGCTAATTAAGAGAACTGTAATCTCTTGCTAGAAAACAGATGTTGATTATGGAAAGTAGGCATGTTTAGATCAAGATGGAACTTCTTGTTGACAATCTGGTTTAAAACTATTCTAATATTGTTTAAGACATGGTTAAATTTTATGCATTACATAATGTGCTATATTTCCATTTTTGTACGTAAATGAAGGACTAGGTTATGGAGTTGAAATAGATGGTTAAAAATATTTTTTGTCTTGCTCTTATCTCAAAACATACTTTTATAACACACACATTCAAAGTGAATAAATAACACTGCTATGTATATTGTGCACTTTTCTTTTCATGCAGTATAACTCTGATTTAATGATTGTTAAGGGACTGGAAAAAGTTATTGTTAAATCAAGTATATCGTTAAATGAAAGAGCAAAGGCATTCAATTTACTCAAATTGGGACCAGCGAAAATGTATCATTAAATTGCAAAAATTGTTAAATCAGGTATAAATCTAAGTACTCAGGTTCACCTAGATGCTTTTAACAAATTTGATGCTTAGTTACTTATTGATTTTGAAATTTTAATATGTTATAATTTTCATAATAGGAATAACCAGTGAAGCTGAGGGAGAAATTGGTCAAGCTATACAAGAAATTCAATCAAACTCTGTGCTGGAAATATCTTTGAATCAAAATGACAATTCAGCAATAATGAGTAATCTCGAGCAGTTTGAAATGAATGTTAAGTCCCAGATGACTGGGCAACAGATATTTGCTCAAGGTACAACAGAAACATCTGAAGGGGAACAAGCAGTTACTGTTTCCATTAAAGAAACACTTCTTGATCAGCAAGCAGGCACAGATTTTATGTCCAATGCACTGAATGATGCTAGCAAAGCATCAAAGGTTTATGAAGTAATGGACTTTTTGGACATGTCTGGAGACAAAAGTGATTTAGATACAGATAAAATGGATCTCACTAAAGATCTTTCTGACAAAGTTTCATTTGCAGAAAAAGTAGAATCAGAAATAAGCAGAGAGTACAAACGTCTTGGAGACTTTGATATATCTCTAGATGATTTGCCAGATGATAAAGAATTGGCCGAAATTGGTTTTCCCACCAAAGTTGGCCATTTTTGTCACTTATGTGACGCTGTCATAAAGAGCTACCGTCTGTATTATCTTCATATGCATAATTTGCATCAGCTTGAAAAACGATTTCAGTGCATTATTACAGCTTGTGGAAAAACTTTTACTGGAACATTGGCATTCCAAAAGCATGCTTTAATACACAATCAAAAGAGTGAACATTATTGCAGTATGTGTGATAATGTCTTTGGAGATGATGAAGAACTTCAGGACCATTTAATTAGTTCAGATCATGCAAATAAATATATGCAAGTGCAGGTGAGAATAATGTCTTATTATATACTCAAGATATTTTTTTCTTTCTTTTTTGAAGCTTTAATTTGATAAGTCATTATTTCAAATGTTATTGCATTGCGCTTATGTATAGATATACAGTGATGTAGCTAAAAAATAAATATTGGGGGAACTCACCTTGGGATTTGGAGGGACTTGCCAAAAAAAAAAAAATGGTTTGAAGCCAATTTACATTATATTTCGATAATTTTACAAAGAGATGCAAAATATTTCGGGTTGAAGGGGGTGCTGTGTATATGTTAAGTATACATACATTAGCAGGGGCAAGTACAGAACTTTTGGGGCCCGTCACAAATGACTTTTCCAGGCCCCCCTCCATATTGTTGTTCCCTATATTTCACTCTTAGTTTTAAAAATATTGGGCCCCTTCAGGCTCGGGACTGTGCCAACAGGTGTCTCTTTTGTCCCCTGTGTACACCCCTGTATATTAGTGCCCTTTACTATGATTGTTCCTGTGTAGTTTTTTGTACTCTTTCGTTTTGTGTGCTGTGATTTTGTGTTTTATCGTCATGATTTTCTAGTGCATTGTAATGCTTGTCTTTAAAATAATAATAATAATAATAATAACCTGTAATAACATTAAAAATTATCATTTCTATGTGATCTTTAATCGTATTTATTGACATTTATCATTTTAGGAAAAATATAATCGAACAGAACCTAGGAATCATCGTTGTAAAGTATGTCACAGTTGGTTTGGTTTATTTGCTACATTTGTGAAACACATGGAAACAGAGAGTCATAGCTATCAATGTCGTGAATGTGGCCTTCTTTTTGTTCAACCAGGTCCTAGAAGAAATCACATCCAAAGCATTCATCCTGAAATTGCAAACACATGTGAGGTAAGATATTTTACTAATTTCCAGTCTAGTGTCTTACTTCTTTATTAAAACTACTTTTATTATTAGTGCTATATATTTTCTTGTACGCTACCGGGCTAAGTGCAAAAGTCGTATCTGCAGCTGAGTTCAAAAAGAAAAATTCCAGTTTAAAGTTTTGTCTCTCCATGTATTTGATTGTTATACAACTTTTTCAAATTTTTTTAAAAATTTATTTCCAATTGGCATATGGCCATAAAACATTGTATTTAAGTGAAATATGCAACAAAGAACCACCTGGTGACCCTAAATCAATTTTGATAAAAAGTGCAGATACGACTTTTGTGCTTAGCAAGGCAGTATAGTTATCAAACTACAGATATTTTTATTTGACTTTGTGTATGTTATGTTTAGAATATTCCTATAGAGGAAAGATTCATATAATGCTTAAGTTTTAATGTTTTTAGCATTAACAGGCATGAAAGTCTTCCTCGTTTTCGCGAAAATCCTCTTTTTAAAAGACTTTCAGACTGGGGATGATCTAACCCTGTTAATAAATTGTAACCAAAATATGAGGGGGGGGGGATTTTTATTTTTCAAATCATTGGCAAAACTAGCAGATTGAGGGAACTAGTACTTATTTAAAACTTTGACAACTCTTTAATTTTGTTTTCTGTTGCATTTTTTGAAACCACTGAGTCATTTAAGCAGTGAGAAGCATAGGGATGTAAGTGTCAAAATTAAAATTTTGGAGATAACCACTACTTTCCTCTGCTTTGGGGTAAAATATGGTACCAGTAGCTCTGGTGGGTGCTGCTATACAGCATGATATCAAAAAAAAAAAAAAAAAGAATCAATGAAAGCCTACTTAGGATTAGAATTTCAAACATGTTTTGTAAGCAACTTTAAAAGACCACTTACATTCCTTTGCTTCTCACTACCTCAAATAAGCTATCTTATAGATTGGAAAAGTTATTAAAGCTCCTCAGGTAGTTATTTTTTAAAGGTGGAATGATTTTCATCAAAAAAAAAATCTGTTGAATTTGAATGATATTTTAACAAGATTTAAAAATTGTATCAGATCTTAGTATTTAAAACAGTTTATTTTCATTATTCAGGGTTAGCAGAAAAGTGACTGGATTTAAAAGATGTATATTTTTGAAAACATAATTAAACAATTGATACCGGAAATTAAACTTCTTAGCCAATATCTACCCTTGGCTGTTGAGCCATTAGTAATTCATTACACACTTTTTGTCTGGTTCATAATGCATTAATGCTTCTGCCATTTCTTTTTAATGCTGTTTTAATCAATATGTTTCTGATGTTCTAGCAGTGTTTTAAGTTTAAATATTTTGTCGTATAACAAAAGGCTCACACAGTGAACATTTATACTGTATTATTCCGCATCAGCCTGCATGCTGCGAAATTCGGGGATCACCAAATTTTCAATAACAATTACCTGGTACTTTCTGGCATGCCGGAAAAAGCAAAATTAGGGAAAAAAAAAACTATAAAAAATATATGTTCAGCTTTAAAAAATAATATAACTTCTATACATATCTTATTAGTTTTTTTATAGACAGTTTAATTTTGTAAAAATATTCAATAACAAATAATTTTATAAAAATTAAATTAAAATTAACCCAACATTTAAACAGTAAGTTAATGCCCCTTAGATAGTGCTCAAGAATATACCATAGCTATTCAATAAATGAAAATAAAACTTGCCTCTTAAAAGGAACCAAAAATAATTTATTCAAAAAAATTATGAACAAATAGCAGCAAAAATTATTGCTTCTGAATTGATTACTTTATTGGCATATAATTCAATCTGTTAAGAATGACTTACCATGCATAACAAGCACATATTGTACACAATGCTCAATTTTATCTTGCTAATATATTTGTAGCAAAATAAACCGACCTGCATGCCAAGAAATTTGAATGGAGAATTCCAATTTCTTGGCACGCTGGTCAACCTTGCTTTTTTTCCGGCATGCCAGATAATGTGGGGTAATACAGTAATTGGAAAAACAAACAAACATGGGAATGTTTTTCTTCAGCTTTGTACATTGATTATTTTAATATGTGTGATTGTTTCAAAAATGGATGAAAGATTATCAGCTAGTTTCCAATCTTTGTTAGTGCATCTGGTTTTTGTCTGAATGATACTTTAGTCTTAGTAACATTCGTATTTAATGAGTTTTTTTTGATGAGTGATTTTAAAAAGCCTCTTACATTGATTTATTTGCATGTCACTTAACTATGTCTTTTCATAGATTTGTGGTTTAAAACTACCCAACTCACAAGCCTTGTGGAGTCATCTTTCTATACATAACATAGTATATGAGTGCCCAAAATGCCATCGTAGGTTCCTCCAGAAAGAACAACTGGTTGCTCATTCAGAGGTTCATGCGTAAGTATCCTGCTTTTAACCTTTTACCTGCCGATGTTCCCAAATGGGAACATTTTTTTGTGATTTTTTTTAGTAACCTAATTATTTGTTCAGACTTGTCATATCTTCTGAAATGACACATAACAGTATGAATTTATTTTAGGTGTTCTTAATTTTTAAAGTACGTTTAACCTTTATCTTGAAATTAAAGTCAAATTTACTGAATTTCTGAACTTAGAATTTGTCTAAGTTTTTCTGTCTCTGATTTTAAAGAAAAAAATGTAAAAAATATTTTATTGGCGTTATTTAGTAGCCAGAGGACATATATTTTATTTCAACTAAACAAAATATTTCCAATTATTATTTCTTGTGAGTTATTTCCATAAGAACCGACACGTTCCCATTTGGGAACATCGGCGTTTAGAGTATAGTATTTGAGGGGGATTTTCGTCAATCGCGGAATTTGAGTATGATTCCTCTTTATTTTAAATATTTTGTTGTGGAAGATCTGTTTTGTGTTGTATACACGTGTTCGGTTCTTTCATTCACGAACATACATTTTTTATCAATCAGCTTGGCCTTCACACCACTATTCTATTGTAAATGTGACCTTCACACCCGCCTTCATGCCTTTCTTCTATTATAAGTGAATCGCGTTTTCGGGGTTGGAATTCTTGTTTTCTACCCAATTCACTTTCTAAGAATTGTATGTGTTTTACACTTTTGAAATGTATCTCGTGACTGACGGGTAGGTAAAGATAAGGGCCTTTTATGAACTTTGACCAGTCTCATTTCATCATTTGATTTCATTATTCGGCTCACGTCGTTCTGTTTCTTTTACCGAGTCTCATACGTACCAACGATTTTGTTTTTAGTCTCAGAATAATGTAGTTTTAATCTATTTAGTTTTTTGAACTATCATTCCGTATAAACAGCCATCTAGAGATGCCTTGTAAGTTTTTAACGTTAGAAGCTGCGTTAGATTATTTCCACAGCTTATCCGACAGCGAACACGAGCATGATCTTCGTATTTTGCTACCTGATAAAGACGCGAGTCTGAGTGATGAAGAACACATAAACGGTGAAGCCTTAAATGAAGTTTATCCTAAAGGTGTCTGCGGCCAGGTTGACTTGATGCTTAGGGATGTAGTTACAGGTTCAAATAGTTCAGATGATCAGCTTCACAATTCAGGATATCAAAAGGGAAGCACAACCTCATGCTCGACTGCAAAAGCGAAGAAGTGGAAACAAGAATCCTATCCCAGGTGGAAAAAATATGCGAGGTTTGAAAAAAATCTTCCGGGAAAAAAATTCGAAAAATTGACTGAAAAATTGACCGAACTTCAGGCAATGGATCTTCTACAGTAATTTTTCAAAATACTTCCTCTGGATTATATGCAACATCTAGCTGATATCATAATAACTCTCAGTAAAGGTGTCAAGCAGACCTGAACCTAAATCAGATCTTCCTGTTCTGAATAGAAAAACAGATAACCATTATCTTGTTCCTTTCACTCAGAGACGTTGTACGGTTTGTCAGAAAACGAGCGAAAACGGGAATTGATTGTAAAAAGAGACTCCGTTCATCTTGCTTCCCCCAATACCATGGACAATAAGGAAGAAAAAGTCATTCAGAAGAGAAAAGTATAATAGTATGTAAAATAAACAAAAATTCATATTTTCTCATCCATTTCGAAGTAATAAAGTTTCGAGATCAATCCTCCCGTTTACTTCATTCCAAACGCCGATGTTCCCAAATGGGCACATCCTAAAAACCCTATTTATAATTTTTTTTTCGCCAAAACATGTTTAGGTTAGCTATACTAGAGGTAAATTGAGACATTTAAGCAAAAAATTAAAAGTAAAAATTAAAAATTTGAATTACGGCGTTTAAAAGGTTGAAGAAAGCGTTGAATGTTCCTTATTGGTTTTTGATAAGACGGCAGCATTCGACTATTTTATACATCTCTGAATGAATTACTTTTTCCATTATATGGATGACCAATTAACTTCTTCATAGGCAAGAAATATGTTATAAAAGAAACAACTGAAAAACTGTCTACTGAGGCAAACAAGTGATTGAAAAAGTTCGTTTTAATGACATACACTGCATTAGATTAGCTCAAGGCATGATTGAAGGCAATTTTCAGTGAAGACAAGGGGGAAAAAAGCATGATAAAATAGTTGATTAAAAATTAAGTTTTATAATATTATCCATGTTCTAAAAATGCAGTTTTGGATATTATTTAGTATTTTTCATTAAAATTCCTTTGCTATCTTATGGCGGTTTCATGCTATTTCCACTAGTTTGTTTTTCGGGCATTTTATTCTTTTATGATTTTATAGACTGCTTAATAAACTCAAGTAATTGTGTACATATATAATACCAGAAAGTCTGGTTAGAAAAGTCTTTTTTAGTCTGCTCAAATCAACTATCATGAAATTACTGCCTCATTGCATTTGGTTTTACCTTTTTGTAACTTGGTTGTTAGGCTACTATTTTGTTTATGAAGGTTACTGTTTAGGCAACTATGATGCTTTGACATTACTAGTAATGGAGTTGTTACAATGGATTCAGGCCACTAAAACCACTATTTTTGTTCCATTTCTTATTCGGCAACCCTGTTGCTTGCATGTTCATCAAGGATTTATTCAAGTTCGGGACTATAAATAAAATTGCGAAAAAACAGCCTTATAGTACAAGTTTTTTTTTTTTTTTGAGAATATATTTTGGGTACTGCTAACATCTGATGAAACTACCAACTCTATTTAAACATTGATCTGAAAATAGAACAAACTTGATTAATCCAGCTTAGTAGATGTATTGAAATAGTTCTGGGTAATAGGTTTGCATCTGGGTCAATTGTTCTTAATACAAAATATGTTACATTTACAACCTCGGCTTCAATTAGCAAAGGTACACAGGCCCCTTTCTATCTCTTGTGTGTGTAATATGTTTACTTTAAAACTAATTATTTTTCAGAATCTTACATCATTGTTTATCCTTTACAAATGGAATAAAGGACAAGGTAAAAATTGAAGTTCTTTAGTCTCCGAAAAGTAAAATTGTTTGATGCATAGGAATCTTTGCAATAAACATGCATTCTTGGAATTTTGAATAGAGAAACTTATGAACTATTTTCTGTAACTTTTCAGACATCCAAAGCTTCCAAATTAAAAAAAAAAAAAAAAAAAAAAAAAATTAATGCTCGAAGTAGTGAACCTTAAAAAGTATTATTAATGCTTATTCTTCTCCAGTAGCTATCCATAGTGTTTTTTCCTTGCTTAAGTTAAAAATAGTAAATGTCAAAAAAAAAAAAAAAAAAAAAAAAAAAAAAAAACCCCTGATTTTGGAATGGATAGGAGAGTAACAGTTTTTATAGACTACTTTTGACTATGCGCCTGTTCTGTCCTAGTTTTGTATGCATGTAGTACCTTACAGAATTTTAGGACATTGTCCAAAATAAAATAGATAAACCAAAGACATAATAATAGACACAAATACCAAAGCTTAAAATAAAATAAATTTGGTATTTTTGTGGAAAAGTTGTAGCTGCTTCTTATTTCCTTTTTTGTGTTCATTGTTAATAAAAATTTCAATTGCTCTTTAATCCATCCCCATATTATTAAGAACAGACTGTAAGATAATTGATATAAGATACTTTGATAACAACTTTTTGAAAAAAAAATTTTTTAGGCCTCCAACTCCTTGTCCTTGGGAAGGTTGCAACAGAAAACTTGCTACCAAAGTTGGATTATTTAATCATTTACGTATGCACAGAGGAGATACAGATTTCAAGTGTACAATTTGCAATAAAGGTATAAAAAATTTGTTTTTATGTAGCTTGATTTTTCTAAAATGTTTTTGAGTTTTGATTCAATTTTCATTATATTATATTTAATTATTCGTAGAGAGACTTTATTCTTTCTTTTCTAGTATGAGTTATTTTTAACTGAAGAAAAGCATCTTATTTATTTTTGTTTATCCTTATTAATACTTGGTTTCCCTAATCTTGTTGTTGTCATTATATTTTGAAATGATGGAATTTTATTTACTGTTAATAATCCTAAACCAAAAAAAGTTTTGAAATACTGCCTACTTCCAAGGACATGATCGTGGAATTAAGCTTAGATTTTCATCTTGAGTACTGAATAAGTCCCCCCCTCCCCTATTTTAGGGGGAAAATGCATGTGTGCAATCTTTCTGTATTCTTAACAGTAATTAAAACCTAACCTTTCAAAGAACTTCCAAATTATCTCCAGAATTTAAAACCTGCGTGTAGAAGAAAATGTTACTGAAAAGAATAAAGTGTGTCATCATAGTGTGTTTTTGTATTTTTGATTTTTGCTGCTATAGGTAACTGACTGACATTTATAAGCAAACCAGTGTGCATTTTGAACTATTTGAAGCAAAATATGTATGAAACAAAAGATTTCCCCTTGGACTGTTGTCTTTTTTAAGCGAATCAAATAGCACAATTCAATTGAATTTGAAAAAATATTTTTGGTTGTTTTATAAAAATTGCTGAAAGCATGGTAGCTGACTAAGATGACACTTTAGAATGTCAGTCAGTTACCATATTTTTAAAGGTTTTATTTATTTATTTATTTATTATTATTATTATTATTTTTTAATTTTTCAAAATGTATTTCCAAAATTCACTTATACCATTAAATTTAGCTTAAAAAATACAATAATCCAGGGGAAAAAATTGCTTGCATAACGTATATTTTGCTTTAAATTTTTTCAAAATACTCACTGTTTTGCTCTTAAAATGTCAGTCACCGATAAAATTCCCTGCTTCAATTTCTGACATGCTTGTACCATCTCATTTTTGGTGTATATTTGAACAATATTAGCTTTAAACTACAACAGCTGTTTCATTAGGAACTAAATCTTGTTAATCATTGTTTGGACCAAACCTAGCTTCATTTCGACTGCAGGCATTTTTTTTTTTTATGTATCTAATTTAAACATGAATGAAACAATTTTGGGATGAAGATCAGAATGACATTTTTGCAGTTGATGAAATAATAATGTTTTCCCTGTTAATGATAAGTTTTGATCTACTTTTTACAAACATGTAATTTTTTGTTTTACCCAAACTTTTTTTTATTAAATTGTATCAAATTCTAAAATGAGATAATGTACAAAAAGCTACAACATCCAAAAAGGCAAGATAATTGGTTTTGATATCACCATTTAGCTTTTCTCACTGTAGACCATCACCCAAACTTTGGGTAACTTTTTGTTAATGTACTCTTTAAGCTTGTCTTTATTTTTACTGCTTGCAGTCAGATTTCTGATTAGCTGAGGCCCTCAACTGTGCTCAATATCTCTCCTGTTCAGATTTCTCTCAGAGTATTATGAACAATGTACCCAAAATCGATGCCTTATCAATTTTAGCTATCCATCACAAAAACTAAGACTGTATGGAAACAGGGAGTGAGAGCTAAGCATATAAACAATCTCAAAGAAATTAATCTTTAAAAAAATGATCATATTTTGGTAGCCCTTTTTCTATTCGTAATGAATATTAAAACTAGTCGAACATAATACTACTTTACTCTGTTATAATTTTTAAATGCCAACCATCATTCATCTTTGATAGATCTAAGAAAGAAAAAGTTTTTAAAACATTAGAGAATTTATTTTTAAAAGAAAGCATGTTGAAAAATATAAGTTTTATTGCATTTTAATGTTTTTACTAGTATTATGTTGATTAACAAAGTTTTCCCATTAATATTTATTTAGGATTTTTTAAGAAAAAGACACTGGAAAGCCATATGAGAATACATGATGATAGAGCACCTTTACAGATACCATCAGCTCGGGGTATGTTTTTTTTTTTTTTTTTTTGTTCTAATACATTTTAGTGATGCGAAAAATATCAGTTCTCGATGGTGGCTCATCCATAATGTGCTACAGAAATGCAACACAAGCATTAACTTGATCCTTCATCTCAGTTAAAGCTGATGGACACAGTTCAATTTAAGAACAGTGACGGATTTACCATATTGGAAATGTCGCAATTGAGAGGGGCACCATGACCAAAGAGGACCCAAAGAAGTTACGAAAATACATGTGATAAATATTTTAAATTGTTCCATAATAGACAAAGGATGCCCCTGAAATGCATTGTAACGGGCCCCAAACTTGGAAATACACAACTGGTTGGGGAAAGGTAGCATTGCCTAAGTTGTGTAGAAGTTCTTTAGATGAGTGGTGAGTAAATTCAAAAGTTTTGAAAAGAGTGCCTAGTTACTTTTACCTACTTTAAGTTTGTGTTACAATTTGTACTAAATCAGTCAAGTGACCAAATTGCATGGTCCATGGTTGTATGCAGTGACCTGAACTGTTATTTGTACCTAAATATGTTAAATCATATTATTGGAATGATTCGTTATATACCAGCATAGATTTTTTTTTTTGTTAATATCAGAAAGCATTGTCCATAATGCTTTTATCTACCTGGCTTTTTTTCGTCATTTTTTTTACCTTACTTTAAATTTTCGATGGTTATGCCAACAATTATTAATAATGTTTAAAACATTCACTTCTTGTTTAAATGTGAAATCAAATTTGGAATGCTGCTGTGAGTAGGTAAACAGCAGTATCTACAGAACTGGGTTTTTGAGGTAACTGACGAAATGCGTTTTGGATTTAATACTAGCAATGAAATGATGGGATTTAACTTTTTTGCACTTTTTTTTCCAACGTAAACCAAATTAACAAGCTTGTTCAACAAAGCTAACGTACAATAAATAACAGAAATGCAAAAAAAAAAAAAAAAAAGAAAGAAAGCTAGCCCTTTACCTGCCCACAGCTGCACCATTAAAGGTAGTCGTAAATTTTCATATTTTTAACGGTTGTGGTCGCATTTACCTCTATTTTGAAAAACTACTCTCAACTCTTATCTCTGAACTTATGGTTTATAAAAGAATTTATCTATAGTTGAGAAAATTAACAAATTGCCCCAAAAATGATACAAAAGTTAATTTTTGCTGCTTTAAGATTGATTCAAAACTAATTTTATCTGCTCAAAAATCTGATACAAGCTGCTTCAGTGCCATGGAAGTATTGCACACTCCTTACATTTCACTTATGAGCATTCTCTCCCCTGAAACTGTAGTAAAATCTTCCTGGTTTGTCTATGAACTTAATGAATGCTGCATGGATTAAAGTGAATTACAAGAAAAATGACATAATGTCTCTTGTTAATTGTTTTAATCATCAAAATTACTTAAATTAAAAAAAAAAAGAAATAGAGAGCTAATAAACATGCATATATGAGTGCTAGTAAGCACAAAACTGCAGTCCTCGACTGGAATTGACTGAGCTGGCAGTGTATTTCGTGTAAATAGAGAGGGTTCTGAACTTGGGGTTTTGCTGACATTTGCAATGTTGAATTCGAAATCCTTTTACTGTATTGAACTAAAGTTAAAACTAGATGTAAAGCTACTTAAAATTAAATTTCACCAAATTCAATAAATATTATCTGAAAATTCAACTAGTTTTCATAAAAATCACCTGAAGAAAAAGAGCTTTTATTCATATCTATTTTGACATGAACTTGAAAAGCTTTACTGTAAAATCAATAACCTTGTGCAATGTTTTATTATATAGGTAGAAAAAGTGTTGGTCACATGATGGGTCGTACTACACATGTTGATATAAATCAACAAGTGGAGGAAATTCAGATAGAACAAGCTGAAGAATCTGTTGATTCTAATCCGACAGAGATGATTCAACTTGTTTGTGCTGGATGCATGAGGCCCTTTGAATCTGAAAATCACTTTCAGGCACATATTTGTACTGGACCACCTAAGTAAGTACTTCCAAAAAGTGTTTTATAATTCATCATTTTTTTTAGTATACTGAGATATTTTAGAATTGGAGAGAACGTTTAAGTTAGGACTGAGTATTTGGACAGGAAAGAAATAGCTTAGTCCTGAATTCCAGATTGCAAAAAAGTAAAGCTGAAAACACATTTATTCAACCCTTGTTTATCGCGGTTAATTTGTTCTAGACTCTGCCGCGGAAAGTGAATTTCCGCGAAATAGGTTTCTTTATTCATAAATTGAATGCGTTCTGCAGGGGTCGAAGTCGTCCTATATATCCTATATTTCCTATATTTTTAGAGTGTCCTATATTTCCTATATTCCTGTTTTTTATCCAATTTATTTCTTTAAAACAACAGTAAATAAACTATCTGACTTCGGATTTGTTGTCGAAAGTACGTGTACAATCGAATTTCAAATTAAAAAACGCAACTCACTAAATCCTGCAACAGGCATCTTCTCTCATTGGCTACAGCTATATGACTTCACTGTAGTGGGTGGAGTTTTGAGAACGAATTCTGAAGTTGACTTTAGAGTTTTGCGTTTGGCAACAGAAGTTTGTTTTGTTTTCCAGCGTGGTTTTTTTTTGGTTTTTGTTTTCGTGGGTATATTTTTGTGTTCAGTGCATTTTCTGATTGGAATGTTCTAATAGCAGGGCTCATAGTCCTCCTATATCTCCTATACTTCTTATATTTTCAAATTTGTCAGATATTCTCCTATATTTCCTATATTTTCTCACTAACTCCTATATTTTCTTCATCGAATGTTAAATTGTACCCAAAAAATGCAAAAACTTTTGATCAATTTTTCTTCTTTCTCCCCTGCACTGTGCATTCTTACATCTTTAATGTTGGCTTTTGTACTAAACTTCTGTTTGAGTATTTTTATGAAATATACAAAATAAATGGTTTTACCTAGGAAATTAGATTTACTTTCAACTTTAAACTTGTTTTCAATTAATTCCTTTTCTTACTATCTCAGTAAGAAAAGTGTCATTTTATAGGATTTTGTCTGTTTTTTTCCAAATTTGTACTTATTTTCTATGTAGATTTTCCGAAGATTTCAGAATTTGTTCTTCTCAGAAATTTTTTTTGGCTCATTTTTTCTATCTACTACGTTACAGTTACAAATTGGAGAGGATAATAGATGGATCTATGCTCCACTTAGGCTCTCTAACACCCCCTTTCGTTTGGCAGATTAGGTAAAATTCACCCTTTATTCATGTGTGTGCATATAAATGCACACATTAACTGTAAGTTGTGGATAATGTTGCTACAGTGAGCGCCAGGTAATTGAATCAGTCACTTTAATGAATCAATTCCTCAAAAGTGAAATGAAATCCTGTTTTAACATCAAAAAATTGCAGAATATTTGAATCAAACTTGCCGCTTAAATGAATCAAGCCTATGAGGCTAACCATTTCCCGAAAACGTGATGCATTAGCGCAGTCTTTTTCCTTTGCCTTCGTTTAGAAAAATTAGTTTCTTTTTCTGTAAATAGTGAAACGATGGGGCGGCAGAGTGTTGCACACCTTTTGTGACGATTTTCTCTTGATATGTCCAACAAAACCAGTGAGACGAGAGAAACATGGAGTTGACTGGACTTTTCAACTTTTCATCGTTAGTGTTAGCATTGAAGCAATGACATACCAATATTGAGAACTATGGTAGATTTATGACATTGAAAAAACGAATGTATAAATTAATTATTACCTAGTTTTAGCAATCAATAAGAGATGTAGTTTCCGAAGTACGTAAGCTAAAATCTGAATTTTATAATTGCTTTTTCATGCTGTTTTGGGAAAAAATTCTTTAAATAATCAGAGAATGGATAATTTGGCAGTATACTTCTTATGATATCATGTTTGACCAAAAATTTAATAAAGTTCTCTGAAATTGTATGGTGAATTCCACGTTTAAAAAAAAAACAGGCACACACAATTTTGCTTAGTTGAATCAAAGTTGTCTTAAACGAACAGGATTAATATAAGTAACCGTGGGTACAAAAATTAATTTACTCTCACTTCTTTGACTCTTTTCATTGCTATGACTTCATGAATTCTGGAATTGTATTTATACTGGATCTCTGTTTTTATATTTTTTTATTGCTCCAAAATACTGGATGCTATTCGTTTTTGAAATTCCTATTGTTTTTCTATCAAACTCCTATATTTTGCTACCAAACTCCTATATATTTTGCTATCTAACTCCTATATTTTTCCTGTTAAACTCCTATATATTATTTTCCTCTTGCTATGAGTCCCGTAATAGTCTTTTTGTAATCTTTTCTTTTTGTGGAATTTTATATAACAAAATATCTGTATATTTGTGCTACAAAGCATTGGTTATTTCCTGTTATAGTCCAGGATCTGAAGGAGGTTGAGCATGCATGGAAAAGCTGACGCAATATTATTTCTGATTATTGTTACAGACACGATGGTGATTATGAAACCACATGTCGTCGCCCCCCTGGGTGGTCGACAACCCCGGGTTAGGGGGGGAAGCAGTGGGGGGAGCCGTTTGCTAAAACTCTCATAACTCGCGAACTATTTGAGATAAAACACTGAAAAAAAGTGGCAATCAACGCAACAAAACAAGGGCTTCATAAAAGCTAAATACAATTATGGACCTATCTTTGTTAGTTTCTGAGTAAAATTCCATTTTTCGCAAACAAGCAAAATTTTTGAATAAAATGCGCAAAATAAACTTCTTTGACCCAAATAAATTCCAAATCTAAATTGTTTGATTTTTTTTCCAAATAAAGTCCTAAATATCATTATTCAGTTTTTTAAAACTATTTAAGTACTGCTAACGCGTTGAAAAACAAAATGACAGTAGCAAGCTCGAACACTATTCGTAGTATAGTTCAGGATCTGAAGGAGGGTTTTGAGCATGCATGGAAGACCTGACGCAAAATTATTTCTGATTAATGTCACGGGCACGAGAGTGGTTATGAAACCACATGTCGTGGCCCTCCTGGGTGGTCGACATCCCCGGCGGAGGGGGGAAAGCAGTGGTGGGAGCCGTTTGCTAAAACACTCATACCTCGCGAACCGTAGGAGGTAAAGCACTAAAAATGTGGCAAAAGATGCAACAGAACAAGGGCTTGAAAAACCTATATATTTATAGTTCTATCTTTGTTGGTTTATAAGTAAAATTCCTTTTTTAGCAGCCATGCAAAAATTTTGAATAAAATACAAAAAGCTTTTTTTCCAAAGATAAGTTCTTTTTTAAAATTATTTAATCGTTTAGGGAATCAATAAAATCTGAAACTTCATCATTCAGTTTGTTTAAAACTACTTAATTATTACCAACATGAGCGTTAAAAATAAAGGTCAAGATTTACGGTCGCCACTCGCCATGTGGCGACTCAGTTTTCAAAATTGGCGACCCCAAAAAATCTCTACAGTCGCCAACTTTTTTGGGGGGTTATTTTTATTTTAGATCCCAAGAAAAGAATTCTACACCACAGATGCATCAGTACAATAAGGATTCACCGATAGAGACCGTACTCCGACTGAATGTTGTTTATTTTACAAAGCTTGCATGTCCTTTCTCACTGCCTGCCCGAATGTTGGTTATTTTACGTTGCTTGAATGTTCCTCTTACGCGATTCAGGCAATGTAAAATAAGCAAAAATACAGTGAATCAGGAAGCCATTTGCACAAGATCAGGGCGTTGGCTCCTTTGTCTTGACTCTGTTTTTCAAGTAATTAGTGTACTATAATCATGATTTCAGGAAGAAATCATTATATTTTAGATTATATTTTAGATAAATTTTGATTATGCTTTCAAAGTAATTACCTTTTCACGTTTTTAGTTTAGTTGCTCAAATTGTATATTAAATTCAAACTTTATTTTTTTACATTGTATTATACACCTGGTATTATACGAAGCTTTTTTTTTTCTTCAGGCCCATTTTAGAACCTGCAGATTATAGGCCGCCCGCCGATAATACACAGGAAAATATGGTTATTAAATTACAGGGTTCGTACGCTCCAGGAAAACCTGGAATTGTCTGGGAAAAATCAGGAAAATTTAAAATTTTGCCTCAAAAAAATTTTTTTTCCAGGAAATTTTGTACCTTGAGTTCTAATCTTCGTTTTTATCGATGTTTCCTGGAAAAAAAATGTAAAAAGTTTTGAGACAAAATGACGCTGGCAATAAAATAAAAAAGGCGAACCAAAAAAAAAAAAAAAAAAAAAAACTTCCGCGGACGCCAATTTTGCCCCTTAATAGTTCTAAATAAAAAAATTCCTAGGGTGAACAGGAATTATGCACAAATTTAACAGGAGAAGAACATTTTCCTTCTTCTAAAGCACAAGCCTGCGGACGGTAGGGTCAATCGAGAAAATCGTTTTTTAATCGAAAAGTCTTTTCAGCTATGAATGAAACGTAGTCGCCATGTTTGGTCATTCATAAGATGGAAGTAGACACGATGCTTAAATGCCTAAGATTCCAAAAACAAAGCAGAATTGGATGTTTTCTTTAACTGTAAACTAATGAAAACAACGCAAAATGTGCTGCAACTTTTTTTTTTTTTTTTAATTTTATTTTAAATATATAATTTTCTTGAGAAATGAAAATTTTTGTTCTTAAAACTTAATCTTATCCTCATTGCCTTGGACGCAAATGTGCTAAAAACTTTTCAACTGAAGTGTAATTTCATGAAGATTTATTATTTTTAAATTGTTTTCATGCTACAAATTATTTCTTAATTTTTTGTCGTAGCCGCCATATTTGGTCATTCCAAAGATGGCAGTACACAAAACTTTTTAAGTGCCTAAGTTTCCGAAAATGGCATTGGATATTTATTACAATGCAAACTATTGATAACAACGCAAAATGTGCCCTTTTTTTCCGGGTAATTCGTAATTATTTTCTGGAAAAATGCGAAATTTTATCTCCAGAACATTTTTTTTATTCTAATTGATTTAGACGCTTATGTGCTGACTTAAAACTGATTATTTTGTCTTATAATTGTACTTTTTGAAGGATAAATTATTATTTATAACTACTTTCATGCTACTAATTCAAAAATCTACTCATTATCTTAAATTTTTTACTTAGTCCCCATATTTGGTCGTTTGCGAGATGGAAGTAGACAAAAATTTACAAAAACATAATTAGATGTTTATCCCAATGTCTATTAAAAGCAATGTCTATTGAAAGTAAATGTGCAAAAAAGAACATTTTTAATTTTAATGCAAGCATCCTTTATATGCAAAAGGAAAAAAAAAAATGATTATTGGCATTGGCTCATGATCGACGGATGTTGACTTTTGTTAGACTGCATTATATGTTATGCACATCGATGCAACAAGTTAATCATATTCATACTGAAAAATAGCTTTGTACTTTGCTCAATATGTTTTGTGTTACATACTAATAGGAAAATAAAAAGAATCGTAAACCAAAAGCGGAGAAAGATTGCTGCTGATTACAGCAAAACGCTAATATGCATGACATATGGCATCAAAGAAACGTTAAAATAAGTTGAAAGTACATTGTTTTTAACAAATAGTAAACAAATGAAAACAATTTTTAACAATTTTTTTTTTTTTTTTTTTTAAACTTGTGACAGAAATTGTTTTTTAAGAATCCAAGTTTTTTTTTTTTTTACAAGTGGAAAAGTTTCAGTTCTTATGCTACTTTGAACAATTTTGACTATTTTGAAAATATTGTTACTTAAATTTAATTTTGAGTGAAGCAAGTAACCTGGAATTTTCTAAAAAAATAACCTGGAAAAGTAAGGGATTTTTTTTTTAACCAAAAGTGTATGAACCCTGTACTTTTTTCAAATTCTTTTTCTAAAACAGTTTTATGTTTTGCTTAAAATCTTGTTCTGAAAGTATGAAAATATTATGCAAATTTTGGCTCTTTAAAAAAAAAAAAAAACACCATTATGTTATGTTTTTTTACATAAATCCTCGAAGGTCGTTCCGACCCTATTTGATTCCCAATTAACTCAAACAGCCTTTATTCTGAAAATCGTCAAAATAGGGAAAAAAATTAATTAATTTAAAACTTAGGCAACTCTTTTTTGACTGTACAAAGCCTCCCCCCCCCCCCCCCCGCACCCCGTTTTATCATTCCTTTGCCATCCAAGTTTTCCCATAAATCCTGTATTTCATCATAAATCCAACATCATTAAAAAAAGAAAGAAAAAAAAATATATTTCTATAATTTATATCTTATATTTCTGCTGTGATGTGGACGGTAATACTCGCGATCGATTAGGAATACGTTCCATTGAAAATCGTTTAAACAACGGGGGCTAGTTTCTATTTATTCGAATAACAGTTGTAATTTTTTAATCTTCAATCGCATCAGATTAAAATATAAGCCAAATAGCCAGTCCGTTGATTGTTTTCCCTTCATAATCATCCTAACATGGCGACGCTGCGCATGAAACGTAGTCGCCATGTTTGGTCATACTCTTAGTTCAAATAATGCAAAAAGAATGATTTTTTTTTTTTTTTTGGAAGATATTCTTGGTAAATGCCAAATGGTATATTACTGGAGGAGGTTTATAGTTAAATATTTTTATGCCAATTTTTTTTTTTTTCACTGTGGGACCATGGTACTGTGTACACTACTTTGTTTTTGGCTTAATGATTTTTTTTTCTTATGAAACTTTAAATGAGTGGAATGAACCATTTGCTTCAGGAGCTCCTAACCTTCACCCTATGCCTCTTATATTTCCATGATTAATATAATTCATATTTCTTGTTAGCATTCCTTTAGCATCACTTTCATAATATTTGTTTCAAAAAATACAAATTGAAATCCCCCCCTTCCCCACCCCCATTCTTGTACTACAGCGCTGTTTTCAAAACCTGGTAAAACTGGTGGCCACCAAGCTTTTTGGGCCTAGTGGCCATTGGCCACTTGAAAATTTTCTGAACCTTGAGGTCTAGTTAAAAAGCGAAATAGAAAATGCAAGCACCGCCTAAGTTAGCGCATTGAATAAAACGACAGTATGCTAAGGAGAAAAAAATAGCCTTATTATCCTTATGACGAACTATTCATTCTTCAGTTTACAAACTTATTCTAATTGCAAAATATTCAATTATGACTTTAATTTTGTTATATACTGCTTTAAATTTGAGAGGAACTAGGGAACCAGGCCCATGGTAGTTTCAATTCAAATATAATTTTAATTTATTTCTATTAATTTATATTTTCAATTCGTACAAAAGAATATTGAGGGTATTGTTTTGCGGATATTGTTTTTTATAATTTACCCAACAAAGAACAATGATACAAGAAATAATGTTCTAAATAAATATAAAAAATAAGAAGCATCTTTGAGCTTTTATGAAAACGAATATAAATATAAAATTATACACTGGAGTTCTAAAAAAACTAATTAAATAAAATTAGTAAAATAATGCGTATTAAAAAATAATTGCAGAATATCAATATGCATATATAAAGCATTAATATATCAGAAATTCTGAAAGCTGGATCATACTCTTTTTTGTTGACTTGTAATTGTTCTGTTGAATCGTTCTCTTCCGAGTTTTTTGTAGTTTATGGGTTTTTGCTTTAGCCTTAATAGCACAGTACAGCAAGATGAATTATTAATAAAACATTTACAAAATTATTTACAGTTCTTGCCTGCGCAGGGTGGAATTAAACTCCCTGGTAACACTGGTTGCATCATAAGGTGTGGGGTTTTATTGTTTTATTTTCATCCAAGTGAAACCCAAACTTGGTTACATCTAAAGGCACTGCTAAGGTACAGGGGAATTGATTCAATAGTACAGTTGAGCAATGCTTCTTAGCACATGTTGGAAAGAATTGCAGGATTATGGTAGCAAGCTGATATTATATTTATTTCTGATGGAAATGATAAGAAATTATTGTGTAATGGTTGCATTCGCAAGAAATACCTATTTTCTTGACAATTTTTTTATAATACAGCTTCTAACAGTTGAAATTCTGAAGCACTCAGATATTGTTTTAATGATAACTCTAGTGTACAAAAAACAGTTTCCGACTTTTTTGGTAATGTGAAAGCATACTTTTTTGTTCCTATTTTACTTGTTGAATCGCAGTCGGAAAATGCATCAAAAGCTTGTAAAATTTTAGAAGTTTTTTCCGTAAGTGCTCCTGAAGATAGATGCCATCCTAAAGCTCTTTTCCTTTCCACAACACCAGCACATGAAATGGCAACCTCTGTCCTTTAACAAAGATTGCTAATAAGAATTCATTAGTTTCTGATCTGTAAACTATTAGTTACTTTTCCCCTATTTTGCACTGAATCATATGCAGGAAGATGGATTCTGTTGAGTGCTTCGTCATGGTTGGACTCGGGCATTTCAGATAAATTTATTACTTAACTCTCAGATTTTAAATAATATTCATTTTCGTTTTCAGAGTTACCAGACACCACAAGCTGATTGGATGCAGGAATGGATATGTTACATATTACATACTCTGAAATGTACTTTTAAATGTTCTTTTTATTTTCAGGAATGGCTATGACACGAAACCACTGGTTTGGTACATAGTGATTTTTTTTTATAAGCGAAGGAGACTTTCCTGAACTTCTGGTTTTTAAGTTATGAAAACGACAGTGAGATGTACCGATCGTGTTAAGATCCACTCGTGTAGTTTGACTATTGGAGAGAAAATTTTGTAATTTTTCATTTGGAGACCTGCAAAATCTTTGCTGCATTTGAAAGTAGTGTTTGGGACCATTATGGGACCAGAGTCATTCCATCGATAACTTGAACTTTGTTCTTAAAATAGGGTGCTTCTTCTAGAGTTTTGCTTGCAAAAAGTATCATTTTCAATTACATTCACGAAATCGGACCTCTGGCTTTGCTTCAGTAAACCATTCTGATGAACCTAATCTATCATTGGGCGTATTGTATGAGAAAATTTTTTAGATGTACTAATATCACTTTTGAGCTAACGTTTCCCAGGTTAAATGTTTTTTTTGGTTTTCTTTTGCTGTTTTGCAGTCGCTATTGAAGACATTGCCATTGCGAGGACTTCTCTGGATAAGAGACTATTCACATTTTCTTTAATGTTCCACTGAAATTTTGATGTTGCTCATGTGGCAATAGCCTCGCTCACTATGTTTCATAACTCAGATGTAAAATCTGCAAGTGGGTTATCCTGATAGTTTATCCTTTCCGTAATTACTTTTGTACTTGCAAACTTGCATGTTTTAATTTTTTTTTAAAAGTGCCATTGTGACCCATACTAAGCAGCTATAATGCGTTAAACGTTAAATAATTAAGTAATTACTTATCTGAAACATTGTTTTGATAATATTACGAAATAAAAACCGCCAAAACAGGAGAGCCACAAAATTTACTTTGGTTTATGTCAGTCTTCAAGGTACATTCCGCAAACTTTTTTTTTTTTCTTGTGAATTACCTCAAATGCTTTTTGAGCTTGCTTTTATTTCACTTTTCAACGCTTTGATAATAATTAAGTAACTTTAAACAAACTGGATAATGATATTTCAGATTTTATTAGTTCTCTTAACAATTAAAATAATTTTGATAATTCGAAAAAAAAATGCATTATTTTATTCAAAATTTTTGCTTGTTTGCGAAAAATAGAATTTTACTCACAAACTAACAAAGATATGATCATAGTCATATTTAGCTTTTATGAAGCCCTTGTTTTGTTGCGTCGAGTGCCACTTTTTTCAGTGTTTTATTTCAAATAGGTCAAGAGTTATGAGTGTTTTAGCAAACGGCTCCCCCCACTGCTTTCCCCCCTCCCCCAGGGATGTGGACCACCCAGAGGGGCGACGACATGTGGTTTCATAACCACTGTCCGTGCCCGTGACATTAATCAGAAATAATTTTGCGTCAGGTCTTCCATGCATGTTCAAAACCCTCCTTCAGATCCTGAACTATACTACGAATAGTGTTCGAGCTTGCTACTGTCATTTTGTTTTTCAACGCGTTAGCAGTACTTAAATAGTTTTAAAAAACTGAATAATGATATTTAGGACTTTATTTGGAAAAAAAAAATTCAAACAATTTTGATTTGGAATTATTTTGGTGAAAAAAAGTTTATTTTGCTCATTTTATTCCAAAATTTTGCTTGTTTGCGAAAAATGGAATTTTACTCAGAAACCAACAAAGATAGGTCCGTAATCATATTTAGCTTTTATGAAGTCCTTGTTTTGTTGCGTCGATTGCCACTTTTTTCAGTGTTTCATCTCAAATAGTTCGGGAGTTATGAGTGTTTTAGCAAACCGCTCCCCCACTGCTTTCCCCCTCCCCCCGGGGTTGTCGACCACCCAGGGGGGCGACGACATCTGTGTTCATAATCACCATCGTGCCTGTAACAATAATCAGGAATAATATTGCGTCAGCCTTTCCATGCATGCTCAACCCCCTTCAGATCCCGGTCCTCAACACAAAGACGGTTTTTATTTATTTATATAAGCTATGTTTGTGACACTTCTATCCCTGCAAAAATTGTGAGTTGCTGTGTAAATTATCAATAAATTTCACTTTGTTCTTTTTTTTTTTTTTTGTCTACAAATTTCATTTTTTTTCAAAAATTATTCTTTCAACTACAGGAAAGTCATTTCAGGTGTAAGTTATAATTTTGTTTGAGGGTTTTTTTTAAATAAAATAATAATAAAGATAAGAATAAATAAATAATATGTATTATTTCTTTTTTCATAGCAAAACTATTCATATGTGTCCTATATTTGTCCTATATTTTTTGGAAAATGTCCTATATGTGACAAGTCGATCACTTCTACCCCTGGTTCTGTGTAAGAGCATTGAAAACTTTATTTTCAATTGTTTTAAAGCATTTTTGAAAACATAATTACAGCATTATAGATGTGAAATGTAATACTGTTTAGATACCATTACATACGTTTAACATAATATACTGCACAAAATAGAACGGAAAAGAAATGTACGAGGTAATAATTGTGCATTAAACTACACACACACACACACACACAGTTTTTTACACACTACCACTAACCTATGAAAATAATGCAACTTGTTGATCTAAATACAGATGAATCTCTCTCTTTCTCGTTTTTTCCCCTTCTGATGGTAATGATCAAAAGCTAGTAGTTGAACATTATTAACAGAAGGAACTAATTCCCTTGCAATAATACTGTGATGTACACTTGCCAGCGCAGCGTTTGACAGTTGAAAGCATACAGGGATTCCTAACACTCTCTTCACCTTATTTAAACCCTAAACTGGTTCAACTATAGCTTCTCAGAGGAACTTGACTTACTTAGAAGCATATTTTTGATAATGTTTTTAAAGGAAGAACACATCAGAAAAGGCTGATGAACATTTTGAAATAAACACGATAGAATGAAACCCTGAAAGTTGAAGTGCGAAGTGGCAAGGGACGGCTGTATTGCACAAAGTACTATTTATATCTTGTGTTTGATTAGTGAGAATTTGATTATATGTCCTAGGTTTTTTTTTTTAAATTGGATTGTGAGACTTTAGAAACAGAAAATTCATGAAAGCTAATTGTTGGCTTTGAACTGCTTTGAATTCTTGCTTAATAATGTTTGATGTTTACTCAGGGGTGTCCCCCCCCCCCACTAGGAGCATGGGCGCACTTCCCCCAAATATCGTGAAGCCCCTTACTTAGATAAAATTACTCCTCAAAATCCCCCTCTAAAAGCTTCAATGGCATAGCCTGCCCCATGACCCCCCCCCCCCTTTACTTAGGTGGCCATATGTAGTTTACCCAATACAACATCAAATTATTGTCCATATTTTCTTCCTTATTTCTTTTGTCAAATATTTTTAAATTGATTTAATTTTATTTAATCATTTTTTTTTCAGTACTGATAGTCAAGGTCAAGTTGTTGTTACATCTGGACAGTCAGTGTTTGGGGGAGATCATCAAATTATTGTTCAGACTGCTGGCAATGGAGGAGATGCAACCATTGATGCTGATTTAGTCGCCTCTGCACACCAGTCCTTGGCAAGTTCACTTAACTTATCATCTCAAGAATTTGCTGAGCAACTGGCCCGTGCTGTTGCTGAGGCAGCAGGTTCTGGCAATCCCGGTCAAGTTACAGTTTCAATTGCTCCAAATGCAAAAATAGATGAAACTGGAACTGTCTCTGTTAGTATACCTGAATTTGAAGATTCAGCTGGGTCAGCTGTGTTATCAGAAGAAGCAGCCGTGGTGTTTAGTCAAGAAGACAATTCTGATACAATAATAACTGCACAACAATTAGTGAGTGCTGTTGACCAAGCACAACTTCAACAAATACAAGCTAATGAAATAATTCAAGCTGCTGAGCAAGGTGCTGAGTCTATTTTGATTCAAAAAGAAGGCGATGAAAGTCTTATGATTCAGGAAAATTCAGAGTGCACAAGCATACTTGAAAAAGGTGATTCTCAGCATTCTTCTGAACAGTCTGTATTTGCTATTGACAATGAAAATCAACAGGTTCTTGTGTCTGTTGAAGAAAATCTCCCAGTGGAAAGACAAACTAATTTAGATTTCCAAAATGACCAGAGCCAACAAGATGCTGCTGAAGAATTCGTTGCACATATATCGATGGCAAGAAACAAAAATGAGTCTAATGAAGGTGAAACTGCAATAAAATCAGAATTCGAACTTGGACAGCTTGAAGACAATCAAGAAAGTGAACAGATTGTCATGATGGTTGCAGATGAACAGAATGGTGAACCTCAGCAAATCCCTATTCAAATTCCTGGTGACCAATCATATGCGGGCTCAGCCGTCCTCAAAATTCTAACACCTGATGGGAACCAGCAGATGTTAATTATTCCATTGAATTCTAATGAGAATGGAAACACAGTTGTCACATTGCCTCAAGGTTTCACCTTGGGAGGTGAGGATTCTGGAGATGGCAACATCACTTTAGCATTAGATCCAAGTACAATGCCATTAGATGAAAATGGTGAACCACAACAATTCATGTTGCCATTGGATGCGGATGGTCAAGTAAATCTGGAAAGTCTGCTGCAAGGTTCGTCTGTTGACACACTTCAACAGGAATAATTTATTTTGGACTATAGTTTGTTAGATGCTGTAATTTGGCTTAATGTTTGTAATTCGACTATTATGGGATTTGTTTTCATGCATTATTTTTTCTGTATATTAGTTTTCACCTCTGTTGAACTTTTCTCATCTGTTCTATCATCTGTATTTATAATGGAAACCATAACATACTAAAAAAATATTTTGCATTCTTACTCTACCTTACTTGCAATGACTTAAATTTCTGAAATATGTTCTACAACTTTTCTTCATCCTTCTCCCTGTTTTAAAGTATGAAATCATTTGACCTGTGCATTTGTATATATCTATATATTTATATGACATATTTCTCCATCATATTAAAACAGGCATCCTTCCCTTAAGACCTGAACTTATTTATCTTATATAATATTTTGTAAAGCTTTATTTCCACTATAATATGTTTTATCACAACTTGATGCAATGTATTTTACTTCATAATGAAATTCTATGTTTCAATAAATTAAAAAGACTGTAAATATTGTAAAATATCTTGATGTTTTATTTTACCAAGAACATATATGAAAATAGGGATGAAATAAAAAGATTAATTTTAAAATTTGTAATCTAGAAGCTGTTTTTTCCTAGTTTCAATGTATTAACAATGTTAGCTTAACATTATAAAGGCAAAAAATTACTGCAGGCAGTTAAAAAAGACCAGTGTAGACCTTCCCAGTCTTTTTGTTTGTAATCCTTTTGACTTCAGTTATTCTTAGTGATTTTTGATGTTTTTTTTTCTCTCTCAAACTATATTTGCGAGAGGGAATTATGGATTTTGAAGACGTGTTGTAATGGTTCAAATTGCTATTTCTTGCAATTGATCACCCTAAAACAAAGTATTTTATGACAGGTTTGTTTTTGAGTCTTAAATATTTTCAGGGAAGTAAGTAAATATTTTCAGGCAATGTGTTTAACTACTTTTATTGATAACTTATCAATAATCCCTAGTAACTTATTAAGTTAACAGTACTCATTTTTGTCCTACTTCCTATTTTTCCTACTTTCTTTGAAATGCCTCCTCTTTTTTGATTCAATCCTCTTCAGAAGACATTCCAATTTGCTCTAATTTCAGAATTATTACTTCAATAAGCTAAAGTTATCGAAAAATATTAGGGAGAAAAAAATTATTTGTATAATTCTGTTGTATGGCTTCCAATTTTAGCTAGCTATTTTATCTTAATAATTATTCAGTTTTTCTTTCCAAATCATTTTAAGAAACAGAAACATGTTTCCAGTATGATCATTGATTTATGATTTTGTTGAATAAGATTACTTTTTTATGCAAAGTAATAAAAGTGCAAAAATCTGTTTCTTCATTCTCCACAATTTAAAAGGAACTTACTGTTTTAATATCCTGAAATTTAAGTGCATACAGAACAATGCATTTCTAGAAAAAAATTCTAGTCTAGTGCTAACTTAATCTTCTGATTTAATCCAATCTTACGATAATTTAGTCTAATTAAAAATTCTGAGGCCAAAAATAACAGAAAATCCAATATTTTATAATGTCTATATGTATACAAACTAGTAAATAAATGTTCTGAGATTCTAATATGCTCAACCGTGTTCTGAGTTTCTAAGATGCTCAACTTCCTTCTTCAGTCTTGTTTGAAGTTTTGCACAAGCAGTCCAATATTGTTTAAAACTAGTTGATTTAATATTATCGCCTATAGTGGTGAAAATCTTAATGAAAAGGTTGAATCAATGTTGATCAGTGGTTTAGTCCAGAGTAGTACAGACAATTACTTTGTTCAAAATGTTTTTCTGTTCTGTAAGCACTTTTTCTTTTTTTTCTTTTTCTTTTTTTTTTTTTTTTTTGTAGTTTTAATTGTAGGAGTTCAAAATTTATTTTACATAACAAATGACATCTCTTTCCGAAAGGAAAAAAATTAGTATAATTTTTTTTTACAACTGAGGAATAAAACACTAAATGTGTACACTATGTCATATTATATATTTAAAAGTCTTTTCCCTGTCAGAATGCACTGCTATTTAAAAAGATGTATATATATTAGAATAAAACATCATTAAAAAAAACCAAAAGCTGGTAATAGGTTTTAGTATCCTTTGTATAAGAACAGGGTTCGTACGCTCCTTCAAAACTCCTCCAATACTCCTTCAGTTAGGAAATTTTTTTGAAGGGCCCTTCAAACTTCTTCTTTCTTAGTTCAAGACTATATAGCTATATAGTCTTCTTCTATGACAGTAACTTGAAATATTTCGATCGACAACTTATCTTTGTCAAAAAAAGTGATTTTAATGTAGTAATTTTGCATATTTTTTCCTCATAAAGATGTGATTTACAAATTGATCATAGAAATTATAAAAGTTGAAGGTGAAAATATTATTAGATGACTAAGACATTTCATAAATAAAGTAAACCATGCTCAAATGGTGCTTGGCCATTTTTTCAAGTTAAATGATTATTGCTCTTTCCTCCACCCCACTCTCAGCAACAAAAGTCTGTTTGTCTAATTATTATTGAAATATTTAAAAATACATAAGCAGATGTATAATATTAAGTGATTGTGTTAAAAAAACAATTGTTTAGCAAATCGCAATTATGATATTGTAAAATAAGTCATCCACAAGTGATGTCATGCCTTAAGGGGAGAAACAGGTTCGTGAAATTGTGACAAGGGTAAGAGAGAGGGTGACAAAAAGTAACATCACGCAGTTATTATAGCAATATGTTTTTAAAAATATGACATGTTACAAAAGGAGGAGTAAGATAGAGTGTGACAGAGGTGATGGGGGTCAAACATGTTGAAAAAAAAAAATTTGACATCATTTAAAGACGGCCCATTAGTACTCCTTCAAAATCTCATTTCATTCCTTCAAAACTCCTTCATTTTATTTCTGAAATCGATTACAAACCCTGGACTTAATCCTGGTCTGCAGGGGACTTCATCCTGGGGGGGGGGGGGAGTCAGTTTAAGTGTTTTAAATGCAAGAGAAGCAATATTGTTACATGGTCTTTATACATAAATGGCTACTTCTGTATGTATGTCTGGGATGATCTTCAAACTACTGGACCGATTTTAACCATTTTTTCACTATAGATAGCTACATTATCAGGGAGCAACTTTGGCTATAATTTATTCCTAAAAAACTTGGTTTAAAAACGTTATGATGAAAAGCAGTAAATGTTATGTAATTTCCCCATTAAATGATTAAATATAAAACCCATTGTTACAAAAATTCTTTGCCTTATAACAGCAATATTAAAAGAAATCATTATGAAAATTTTGAATCAAGGCTTCTCCGGAGCATAAGGAATTTCCGGAGTTTAAAGTCATTTAAACGTTTGGAAACTCTACTTTTTCACACTTAGGGAAACATAGAGAGCTTTTTTTTTCTTTATGTGTGTGTGTGTAAGTACTATTTAATTAAATAAAGCGCACAGTTTTTTTAGTGATCTTTGATTTTGTTATTTCGTATTTTGGAAATTCTTCAAATTTTTATATGTTTCAATTCGTGCTTTCGTATCTAAATGAATACTCGTTCGTTCTTTATACTTATTGCTATTTTACTTTTATGGGTAAGAAAGAAGCTTGATTTTTAATCACGTCAAAGGGATTTGTTTTGAGTTCTTTCAGTTAAAACAGAAAACGAAAGAAAGTAGCGATCGTTTCTCACAATTATTACTGACCCAGGCAACGTTGGGTATTTTTGCTAGTATACTCATAAAGAATTAATTCTGTCAAATTAGACAAATGAAACAGAAGGAAAATACATTAAAAGGCTCAGAAAATTGAGTTAACCTGAGAGCGATGTCTTAAGCATGTCTGACTGGTACCATTACCCTAAATCTCTTAAAACTTTTAAATCTTTCATTTAAGAAATTGATGAAAAATGATTCCGACTTTCAACAGGGAAAATGCCATTCAGATTTTGCAGATTGAGGGGGGGGGGGCGCAAGATGTCAAATATTAAGTTAAGATGTAATGAGTTAAGATGTAAAAATTGAATTTTGACATCTTGAATTCAAATTATGTTTTTCACAGTCACGAGTGTGTAGGCATATGTGTGTGTGTGTGTGCATGTGTGTAGGGGTATGTATGTGTAGGAGTTTGTGGGTGTGCATGTGTGTGGGGGGGTTATGTGTGTGTATGTAGGATATGGATGCAAGATGCAACCTGGAAACGGATTTCGCTAGTGCAGCATCGGGAGGGGACGGTCGACAGTGGTTCTGCAGAGGGAGGCAGGAGAAAATACAATAATGGGAACATCAAAACCAACAAGTGAGAACAATAAGCTATGTGATTTCCCAAAAAGATGAAAATTATAAATTTTGACACCATGTATTCAAATTATGTTTTCGCAATCGAGAGTCTGTGCGAGTGTAGGGCATTGACAGCACTGCCGTGAAGTGGTCCCGCTCGCGGAGGTTGGTGGCTAGTGGAATTCACAGAAACCCTAAGGTCCAAAAATCTTTTCGTTCTCTAAATCAATAGTAAAACAACAAGCCAGACTTAGCAATTTGTGATTGCTCAACAAAAGCTATTAAAACTAATATCAAACTAACAAAATCTACTTTAATGCGAAATAACTAGGGTTGCTAGTTATTTTGTATGTTAATGTTTGTTGGGAATAAAATTTGTTTCAATGTTATAAACTATAAAAATATTTTTTAATTGACACTAAAATGACCGGGTCCACACCAAAAATACACCCGGCTCAAAAATATCCATTTCCGAAGTATTTTGCGTCGCTAAACACGAAACTCACCATAAAAAGTTGAGATTAGTTCTAGTTTTCAAGATAGAGCCAACTAGGAGAGTGAGTTCTCACTAATGCTCTTTTTTCTTGGCAAATAGAAACACTCCTCATGGGACTGACTGTCTTCTAAACTTCGACCCTAAGTTGGAATAGAAAATCTCGCTACATGAAAACCGAAATTGACTTCAAGACATTTAAATTCTGGGAAGAGAAATGCCCAAGATCAGCCTCCAGTAGATCCACCCATTTCTGCTTCCACCCATGCTCATTCTGCTGGGAATAATGAAGAACTTCGTGAAAGCTGTGAACAAAGACAATTTTCCAATACCTTAGAGTGAAATTTCCAAGGCGTATTGAAGCTGAGCTTAAGGAGAGAATTTTTAACGGCCCTTCAAATATACGCAGTTATGAAAATCACTGTTAAAAAAATGCAAGGGGAGAAAAAAACACACAAGAAGCCTATAAGGGTGTATTACAAGTATTTCTAAGCAGCGGAGAAGACACGAACTAAAAACAATTGATCAAACAAACCCTACGGAAGCTCTGTGACCATTGGTGAATGATGTGTCTCTGAAACTCTTGTTTTCTTAACTTCTTCCAAGATATTTTGATTAAAAACTATAGCTATGAGCAGTGGAACACAGATATCAGGGTTATAGGGCTGAGTTAAGGCTCACCAAATGCCACTGAACTATTACAAGGAATGGTCCTTCTTTGACGTACGAAAAGCAATCAAAAAAGAAATTTTTATAGCATTAAGCCAAAAGCTACTACTGCTTCATGAAAAATAAGCTGTGTTTACTAAAACAGGACCTATTTAATAACATTTATTGCACGGGTTTTTACCCCCTTTTTAACATTACCATTAAATCAATGTGTGGTTGCTGTGTATCTTTCTCCAGTGTATCCTGAACATAAAACTTCTACCACTACCATGTTCGTTTTTCTCAACCCAAAATGAGTAGGAACTGACTATTTAAAACCAGGATGCAGACAAAAAGTTCTTTTTTGTTGACTAGTGTAATCAGTTTAAACTATTTGTTTGAATGAAAGGAAAGAACATTAATGTTCAAACTTTTTCAAAATGATTTCGGAAAATTTAAGCATCCAATAAGCTTAGTAGATTTAATATTTGGTGTGGACCAAGGAGGATAGAAGAAAGGGGGAGACGCCCAAAGCCGTAAACTTGCTGCGCGCACTTGAAGCCGTGGATAGAGCGGGTAAGGGGGAGGGGAAGAGGAAAACTCTACCCAAGAAAGCAATGGTATTCAATGTAGAGTAATAGGGAAAACGTTCTGAAAGAGAAACAAATGTGCAGCACTTTTATAATTTTTATTGTCGGAGCAAAAAAAAAAAATGCTTTATTTATCACATACAACAATGAAAAAAGCTATTCTTTGAGATTTTTTTTTTCTTATTTTTATTCATTTTTGTTGTTAGTGAATGCATTTTTTGAATGTACAGTAGTTATTTGTTTCCCCCGATTACCACACAATTTCAGAAGCTTAAACGAACTTAATTAATGAAAAAGTATATCTAAAACTGTGCTTAGTTAGAATTAGAGTATAAACACATAAGAAATAAATTATACTAAAAAGTGTGGATGCCTTTAATCTTAAATTTTAAACATTGTTTGAAAGAACTACAGAATGTACCAAGTACAGAAAATGTCTTTATTATACACAACAAATATTGACACATTGAAAGTAAAACACAAATGTATGACAAAAATTTAAATTTCTTAAAAAATACCCTTACAATAGCCAAAAATTTAAATAATTTTTCTATTATTTTCTTTGTCAAGAGCTCTCTTCAATAAGTTTAGTTTAAAAAAAAAAAATCTGCCTTGTAGTTCAAAATTTATGCATTGCTTAAACCATTTGCACAAATGAGACATTTTTACGTACTGTATTTCTGGAATATTAACCTTTTATTTAATTGTGACAGTTAAGATAGGATGAATCATCATTATATATCATAATATGATATAGCAAATTTATAGTTTTCTAGCATTTAAAAATATATGTGCACTATCCTCTTTTTTCTATGGTTCTAGTAGAGATATTTCGAACAAGAAATGAGTTATTCAAGTTGTGTTGCCAGGGTTGGCAAGTATTTCGCCACGAATGAAAAAAACCACGGTTTTCCCCTTCCAGCAAAAATAGATTTTTTGCCAATATTCAAAAGGGAACAAAAAATGGAATTTTTACAGACAACTTATGTAGTTTTTTTAATTTTGCCCTCAGTAAATTAATAAAAGATATTAAACATGCTTTAATTATATTCTAGTTTCGGTTTTCTTTGACATCTAGCTTAAACTAAATGTAGTATTAAACTTGCTCAAACGAATGCTTCCAAAGACTGTTATTATTTTTTTAAAATAAAAATTGAATTTACAATTTGTATTTGAGACAGGAAAATAAATGCAAAGGACTATTGTCTAAAAGGACTAGACATTACCAGTTCTCAACTACTTTTCCTCGGGTATCAATTTCCCCAGTCAGGAGAAAAAAAACTCATTATTTCTTTAGCGAAAAAAATAATTTTCTATATTATTTGACTATTTTCTGTCAAAAGTAAATAGCTTGAAAAGCTAAATGAAATCTGGAAAAGGAATAAGAGTTTAAATTTTTGATGAGGTTGGTCGTCCTGCCCGCAAAGGGTTATTTTTCCCAGGATAGTGGCAAAAACTGGGAAACCAAGTACAACAAGTGTACAATTTGAATAATCCAACTGAAACTTAAATTAAAGCAGACCAAGACTAGGTTCTTCATCAATACAAATGTATAATTAAAACAATTCAAAGTAAACTAGGGGAAATAGATAATGATTTAAAACTTGCATATTGCGATGCAATGTTAAAAAAAATATCCTGATGTACCGGATCCAACTGAATTTGAATGAGCTTTGACTATTTTTAGGTGTAATTATCAATAATAAAATTTAATTTAGTATGAATTATACATTTTTATCACATTTATATTTCACACTATATAATCATAGTTGACCTCTTATAATTTTTATTACTCTGTTGACATTGCAAAATTTGCACTACTTCCCTGCTAAAAATTAAAAGATGAGAATTTCTTATTTAATAGTTAGGACAGATTAATATTTTATACCAAAGTCAGTGAATTGATTTTTATTGCTTTTTACTCTCCACCTCTCCACTTTCTTTCTGCATTCATAAAATAAAAAAGAAAAGCATTTCACTAAAACAATGGATTACTGTTCCACTGATGCAATTTAATATTTTAGGCACAAAAACATGAAAATTATTAGAATGCAGTTAAAATTACTATGATATTAAACACGTTATATCCAATCCCCATAATTGAAGCAAATCTAGTTTTGCCACTTTGGCAAATATGGGCAAAAAATAGTTTTGCCAGGACACTTTTACACTTTTTTCCCTACCTTTGGCAGAAATGTGCCAAACCTAATTTAAAAAAAAATTTACTTATCTGAAATTTTATGTTTAAAAGAATTAGGTTCATAGAAAAAGTTTACTGCATTATTGCAACTTGTTGTGGTGGAGGTTTAAAAGGATTACTTTTGTTACTAAACGCAAATTTTGCAAATTATGAATAAATATAATAAATAATAAAATTGATTGCTAAAAAATTTCATTCCTATATCTTTGTTAACAGAACTCAATTCAACTTTCTCTAATTCTGTTCTTGCCATTTTTTCCACTGTCCTGGCATAAATGACTTCTTGCCTGTAAAATGTCTAACCCTTTGTGTTGCGCACTATTGCCCTTTAAAGTGCAATAATTTTGAATATAACTGTCTAAGTAAATTGCTTTTTTTTTTTTTTTTTCAATATTTTTTTCCCCAATACCTAAACCTTACATTTAAATATCTTTTATAATGGCACGAAAGATATCCCTGGAATCTTGTTTCCCGGTCTGTTTGTACGCCCGTATGCAACACAAGCAGGCATTTTAGTTAAATCAACAGAAAATATTCACTATTAAACACAGCATTCTAGGTAAAATAGCACTGATAAAGCCCTTCAAAGTCAAATGTTTTGGGTAGACTTTTCCCCTCGCCAGTTAAAACCAGTTACGGTTTTAGCATCAGGTTTTGTGGTGTTGAGCGTCTCCCCTTTCTTCTATCCTCCTTGGTGTGGACATTTTTTTATAATTCGGTAACACTTCTCCTAAGTCAGCTCTTTTTTTTTTTAAGCTTTCACTATTAATAAGGGATATACTTCAACTGGAGGCTATATTTTGTAAGGCAACAGCATTTCTGTTAAAACATTAAGTAGAATCACTTGCATATTCAGTAAAACTGTGAAGTTGACCACCCTTGTAAGTTGCCCGCTTTTTTCAGGCACAGAATTAGCTCTGATCATGTAAATCAACCTCTGTAAGTTGACCACTAAAGAAGTGGTCGCGAGTGGTCAACTTACACAGGTTTCACTGCACTACCTATGTGTATGATCATATTAAAGGGAACTTGATCCCAAATCAAGTCTCTCCAAGTGAATTTTTCAAACATATCTAAAAATTACAGCAAAAGAAGCCACATATTGGTACGTCTCACGCTTGTTACATTCTTTCATATCTTCTAACATGTCATAAAAACAATGTACGTATTGGTTAGCCTCTTCAAGAAAGCTACACGTGAAACCACTTTGATACACAACACAAAAAATAATATCAATTCTGAAAACTAACGATAACGCATAACCTCAAAATTAGGTGCAAAAGAAACGGAACATCCGACTCTAGGGAGTGTAACCCCAGACCATGGTTGCTCGGTGATGTTGCTGTTGTTATTTTTTTTTTTTATCATTGCAATTTGGAGATTTCAGGTGGTGTACAACCCCCCCCCCCACACATACAATTTAAAACAATCTTCGATTATGTTAGGGTGGAGGGGGCGGTTCAAGAGCCGTCTTTGATAGACGAAAGAATGAATGGGATTGCGGACTTTTTCCGGAAACGTTGCGTAATTAGTTTTAGCTTGTAATTTCTTTCTTTTTTTTGTGTGTGTGAGTGTGTATAGTAGATTACACTGAATTTTTTGTTGGGGGGGGAGGAGATTTGATTACCAGGAGGGTAAGCTTCCCTCCTCCGGAGTGAAACTTTAAAGAAACTTTTATTTATATCAAAATTTAACACAGTATCTGTAGTAGTTTTGTTCAGTTTGCATAATTTGATTGATTTGGTTCGTTTGGAAATCAAAATATTATAGATAATTGATACTTTGCTATTAATTTTGAAGCACATAATGCCTTGGGAAGTTAAACGGCAGTGTCCGCAGAAATGAAGTTTTGATATATTTGAAGAAACGTGTTTTTATTCCATTCTAACAACGGGGAAATGTTTGAATTTAACGTTTCTTTCGTGCTTTATTTTCAGCGGAAACCAAATAAACAAGCTTGTATTAATTGTATAACATGTATTGTCGTACAATATATTATTGTTTTGTTGTACACTATTGTATAACTTGCATTGCTTGTAGTTTTTTATACAACATGCAACAATTTAAAAAATTTTTTTTTAGTATGACAATATTTTATTTTTTTAGTATTTCAAGTGCTGCGCGCACTTGAAGCCGTGGATAGAGCGGGTAAGGGGGAGGGGAAGAGGAAAACTCTACCCAAGAAAGCAATGGTATTCAATGTAGAGTAATAGGGAAAACGTTCTGAAAGAGAAACAAATGTGCAGCACTTTTATAATTTTTATTGTCGGAGCAAAAAAAAAAAAATGCTTTATTTATCACATACAACAATGAAAAAAGCTATTCTTTGAGATTTTTTTTTTCTTATTTTTATTCATTTTTGTTGTTAGTGAATGCATTTTTTGAATGTACAGTAGTTATTTGTTTCCCCCGATTACCACACAATTTCAGAAGCTTAAACGAACTTAATTAATGAAAAAGTATATCTAAAACTGTGCTTAGTTAGAATTAGAGTATAAACACATAAGAAATAAATTATACTAAAAAGTGTGGATGCCTTTAATCTTAAATTTTAAACATTGTTTGAAAGAACTACAGAATGTACCAAGTACAGAAAATGTCTTTATTATACACAACAAATATTGACACATTGAAAGTAAAACACAAATGTATGACAAAAATTTAAATTTCTTAAAAAATACCCTTACAATAGCCAAAAATTTAAATAATTTTTCTATTATTTTCTTTGTCAAGAGCTCTCTTCAATAAGTTTAGTTTAAAAAAAAAAAATCTGCCTTGTAGTTCAAAATTTATGCATTGCTTAAACCATTTGCACAAATGAGACATTTTTACGTACTGTATTTCTGGAATATTAACCTTTTATTTAATTGTGACAGTTAAGATAGGATGAATCATCATTATATATCATAATATGATATAGCAAATTTATAGTTTTCTAGCATTTAAAAATATATGTGCACTATCCTCTTTTTTCTATGGTTCTAGTAGAGATATTTCGAACAAGAAATGAGTTATTCAAGTTGTGTTGCCAGGGTTGGCAAGTATTTCGCCACGAATGAAAAAAACCACGGTTTTCCCCTTCCAGCAAAAATAGATTTTTTGCCAATATTCAAAAGGGAACAAAAAATGGAATTTTTACAGACAACTTATGTAGTTTTTTTAATTTTGCCCTCAGTAAATTAATAAAAGATATTAAACATGCTTTAATTATATTCTAGTTTCGGTTTTCTTTGACATCTAGCTTAAACTAAATGTAGTATTAAACTTGCTCAAACGAATGCTTCCAAAGACTGTTATTATTTTTTTAAAATAAAAATTGAATTTACAATTTGTATTTGAGACAGGAAAATAAATGCAAAGGACTATTGTCTAAAAGGACTAGACATTACCAGTTCTCAACTACTTTTCCTCGGGTATCAATTTCCCCAGTCAGGAGAAAAAAAACTCATTATTTCTTTAGCGAAAAAAATAATTTTCTATATTATTTGACTATTTTCTGTCAAAAGTAAATAGCTTGAAAAGCTAAATGAAATCTGGAAAAGGAATAAGAGTTTAAATTTTTGATGAGGTTGGTCGTCCTGCCCGCAAAGGGTTATTTTTCCCAGGATAGTGGCAAAAACTGGGAAACCAAGTACAACAAGTGTACAATTTGAATAATCCAACTGAAACTTAAATTAAAGCAGACCAAGACTAGGTTCTTCATCAATACAAATGTATAATTAAAACAATTCAAAGTAAACTAGGGGAAATAGATAATGATTTAAAACTTGCATATTGCGATGCAATGTTAAAAAAAATATCCTGATGTACCGGATCCAACTGAATTTGAATGAGCTTTGACTATTTTTAGGTGTAATTATCAATAATAAAATTTAATTTAGTATGAATTATACATTTTTATCACATTTATATTTCACACTATATAATCATAGTTGACCTCTTATAATTTTTATTACTCTGTTGACATTGCAAAATTTGCACTACTTCCCTGCTAAAAATTAAAAGATGAGAATTTCTTATTTAATAGTTAGGACAGATTAATATTTTATACCAAAGTCAGTGAATTGATTTTTATTGCTTTTTACTCTCCACCTCTCCACTTTCTTTCTGCATTCATAAAATAAAAAAGAAAAGCATTTCACTAAAACAATGGATTACTGTTCCACTGATGCAATTTAATATTTTAGGCACAAAAACATGAAAATTATTAGAATGCAGTTAAAATTACTATGATATTAAACACGTTATATCCAATCCCCATAATTGAAGCAAATCTAGTTTTGCCACTTTGGCAAATATGGGCAAAAAATAGTTTTGCCAGGACACTTTTACACTTTTTTCCCTACCTTTGGCAGAAATGTGCCAAACCTAATTTAAAAAAAAATTTACTTATCTGAAATTTTATGTTTAAAAGAATTAGGTTCATAGAAAAAGTTTACTGCATTATTGCAACTTGTTGTGGTGGAGGTTTAAAAGGATTACTTTTGTTACTAAACGCAAATTTTGCAAATTATGAATAAATATAATAAATAATAAAATTGATTGCTAAAAAATTTCATTCCTATATCTTTGTTAACAGAACTCAATTCAACTTTCTCTAATTCTGTTCTTGCCATTTTTTCCACTGTCCTGGCATAAATGACTTCTTGCCTGTAAAATGTCTAACCCTTTGTGTTGCGCACTATTGCCCTTTAAAGTGCAATAATTTTGAATATAACTGTCTAAGTGAATTGCTTTTTTTTTTTTTTTTTTTCAATATTTTTTTCCCCAATACCTAAACCTTACATTTAAATATCTTTTATAATGGCACGAAAGATATCCCTGGAATCTTGTTTCCCGGTCTGTTTGTACGCCCGTATGCAACACAAGCAGGCATTTTAGTTAAATCAACAGAAAATATTCACTATTAAACACAGCATTCTAGGTAAAATAGCACTGATAAAGCCCTTCAAAGTCAAATGTTTTGGGTAGACTTTTCCCCTCGCCAGTTAAAACCAGTTACGGTTTTAGCATCAGGTTTTGTGGTGTTGAGCGTCTCCCCTTTCTTCTATCCTCCTTGGTGTGGACATTTTTTTATAATTCGGTAACACTTCTCCTAAGTCAGCTCTTTTTTTTTTAAGCTTTCACTATTAATAAGGGATATACTTCAACTGGAGGCTATATTTTGTAAGGCAACAGCATTTCTGTTAAAACATTAAGTAGAATCACTTGCATATTCAGTAAAACTGTGAAGTTGACCACCCTTGTAAGTTGCCCGCTTTTTTCAGGCACAGAATTAGCTCTGATCATGTAAATCAACCTCTGTAAGTTGACCACTAAAGAAGTGGTCGCGAGTGGTCAACTTACACAGGTTTCACTGCACTACCTATGTGTATGATCATATTAAAGGGAACTTGATCCCAAATCAAGTCTCTCCAAGTGAATTTTTCAAACATATCTAAAAATTACAGCAAAAGAAGCCACATATTGGTACGTCTCACGCTTGTTACATTCTTTCATATCTTCTAACATGTCATAAAAACAATGTACGTATTGGTTAGCCTCTTCAAGAAAGCTACACGTGAAACCACTTTGATACACAACACAAAAAATAATATCAATTCTGAAAACTAACGATAACGCATAACCTCAAAATTAGGTGCAAAAGAAACGGAACATCCGACTCTAGGGAGTGTAACCCCAGACCATGGTTGCTCGGTGATGTTGCTGTTGTTATTTTTTTTTTTATCATTGCAATTTGGAGATTTCAGGTGGTGTACAACCCCCCCCCCCCCCACATACAATTTAAAACAATCTTCGATTATGTTAGGGTGGAGGGGGCGGTTCAAGAGCCGTCTTTGATAGACGAAAGAATGAATGGGATTGCGGACTTTTTCCGGAAACGTTGCGTAATTAGTTTTAGCTTGTAATTTCTTTCTTTTTTTTGTGTGTGTGAGTGTGTATAGTAGATTACACTGAATTTTTTGTTGGGGGGGGAGGAGATTTGATTACCAGGAGGGTAAGCTTCCCTCCTCCGGAGTGAAACTTTAAAGAAACTTTTATTTATATCAAAATTTAACACAGTATCTGTAGTAGTTTTGTTCAGTTTGCATAATTTGATTGATTTGGTTCGTTTGGAAATCAAAATATTATAGATAATTGATACTTTGCTATTAATTTTGAAGCACATAATGCCTTGGGAAGTTAAACGGCAGTGTCCGCAGAAATGAAGTTTTGATATATTTGAAGAAACGTGTTTTTATTCCATTCTAACAACGGGGAAATGTTTGAATTTAACGTTTCTTTCGTGCTTTATTTTCAGCGGAAACCAAATAAACAAGCTTGTATTAATTGTATAACATGTATTGTCGTACAATATATTATTGTTTTGTTGTACACTATTGTATAACTTGCATTGCTTGTAGTTTTTTATACAACATGCAACAATTAAAAAATTTTTTTTTTAGTATGACAAATACATGTAAAAAAAAAAAAAAACAAGTTCGAAAGAAAGAAAAGAAACCTGCCCACGGCAGTAATTTTAGGGTATGTCAAACACCATATCGCTCCTTTGGAAGAAGAGTGCCACAATACGAAGAAATGAAATTTTACAGGAGAAGCGTTTGAAGTTGAACTCTTCAGGCAATGTGGATGTGCATTAAGAAATGTAAGTTTGCTGTGCTCTCCCGTGGTTAATATTAGATCAAAAAATCTGATATTATTTCCCAAAGAAGATAACGTCATTTGAAAGCCTTTAAGCGAAAAAAAAAAAGAAAGTGAAAAATTTCGTATTGTGTCACTCTTTTTCCAAACGAGCGATATGTCAACAAAATTGAAAGCAAATGAAGATGAGATTAATATTTTAAAGTATTTTAATGAGGGATAAACTTGAATTCTTGCCAGGAGAGCCATTTTATGTGGAAAGATTCCTGTTTGACTATTACAAATTAGAAAGTTTTGAATTTATGTTTATGTTCTTGCTTTGGTATCGAAACATTGAAAATGTAACTTCTTCACAGAGCTACCTACACCTTGTGTTGCAAAGCAAACTTAAAATTACAGCTAGAAGTTTTCTTTTTTTTTCTATCTTTGTATTTCTGTACTTGAAAGGTAAAGTACACAATATCCATTTCAATGTTTTCAAAATCTTTAACTTTTTTATGCTTTATTCAGTGGTAAAGAGCTCTAACATTTTGCGAAACAAATTTTCATTTTATGAGCCTATAACTGACAATCCCCAGTAATACAAATCATTAAAAAAAAAAAAAAAGCTTTAAACTCATCTAATGGTTAACTTCGTTTTTGCCTTTTACTTCCTAGGAGCAGATTTGTTTGTCTGTTTAATATAGTTAAAATTATATAATGTACACCCCCAAACTTGTTTTTGTGCGATTTTTTTCGTACGAATTTTTTTTTTTTTTTTGTGTGTGTGTGTGCGATACATGAAAATTATTTATAAAACGAGTGCGAGGTAGTATCTTCCAATGACGACAGGGGCATTCCAATGGGAAGTCACTGTGACCTCCTAAAAATTTCCTTATTCGGGAAATTTTTCGGGAGTCGGCAAAATTATCATCACTTGATTTGTTTTGATTTCGTTTAAATACAACATTTTGGGTTATTTTCTACGTGAGACTTTTTTTATGCGGTCCGTATCTAGCGCATTAGAAAAAAAAAATTGTTGCGAAAACAATTTTTTATAGCTACACGTTAAGTTTCGAACAATTTTTTTAATGCGACTTTCTTTATTCGGTCCCTATCCATCGCATAAAAACAGGTTTCGGTGTATATAAAAAAAATCTACTTATCTATAAATCCTAGTAATAGTACAATACTTTGAAGAGTGTAGAGCTCTACCTACCTAGTGAAAAGTAGGTTTCCCTGATTTATAAAAACTACATATTTCATCTTTAAAAATACGTAGGAATGATGATAAAAAAACTAAGCTCTCTGAAAGATTTCCCAGAAAACTACTTTTGAAAAAAACTTCTCCAATTCATAACTAACAAGCAAAAATGGGTCTTACCTGCGGCTGTTACATTTTTCCGAACGAAAAAAGATCTTGTTGATATCCTTGTTTTGCGAATAAAGCACAAACAAAATCTGTGAATGGTTTTTCCCCATTTCCTTTAGAGTGAGATTTTCCTCGATGTAGTTTATTGATCCAAAGGGTCGAGCTACCTGTTGAACTCGCCCTTTCTGTTCTTGAGTAATGGCAGCAGAGAAGCCATCTTCAATTTCTCCCGATGAAACTATGAATGATGACGAAATTGTTGTGCTAAGAAATCACGCTTTTCAGTATTGTTTAGTTTAAGCAGCGAAATAAATATTGGAAAATAGAGTTTTTCCAAGCTAGGGGCCACTGAAATAAACATCTTCTAAGGATACAGGTTCATGAAAAATATGTTTCCCCCCCCCAAATATAAATGCTAAAATAGAAGGTGAAAACATTGCCTAGTTTAAAAAGAGTTGGTTCTTCTCTCCTGTACTGTTAAAAACAAAGGTGCCTGACGGCAGAAGTTTGTTATCCTAGGGTGAAAAAAAACGGTTCCTCAGGGTGCAATGGAGGCTTGAAAAGGTGGTTATGATGCCTTTTGGCTCCTTACTGGGTGAACAACACCAATAAAAGTGCCAATAGTTCACGCAATAGCACAATCGTTTCCTCTGTAGGTGCAATATGTACCTTGCGCATGCGCTCTGACATTCATTCAACCACTTTAATGGTGAACGAAGAAGTTGCAACGATGAAGATGCTTGGTATTATATTTTTACATTAATTGAAGTTCAAAATTGGATAAAAATTCAACATGAGCTTGAATAAATATTGGACAAATTTTCGAAATCTCGCGTAATTCATGACATTTAACCGTAGTGTAGCTTTTAAAGCTTTTCAACAGAGATATATGTGTTTCAAAGAAACCTGACTTCTGCTTATTGTTCTGTTTACCATTAAAACACTGTTAATTAGTTAAAATATGTTAAATGTTAATTAGTGGTAATTATCAATTAGTTATAAAGCAAGTTAATTAGTGATGAAATTAGTTAAACGCAAATATAATTCACGTTTTAATTAGCTTGGAACATTGGAACAAATTTTATCTGATGCAAAAAAATCAGCAGTTTCCATAGATATTTTATTCTAATTTTTGCAAGCGTTTTCTAGTCATCATATTACAGGATTCATGCAAAAATGTTGATTGAAATTGAAAAAAAAAACTAATGATTAATAGAAAATAAAGATAATTCGATCATAGAATATTCAATTGTCATCAGGCCTGAGGTCGCACTCCAAATTTCAAAAGAATCCAAACACTGGAAATGGGTAAAAATTGAGTTGCAAGATTTGAACTAGATACACTGGTGAACAATTGCTAAGGACGGATGGCAATAGCAGCATTAGCAACCACAAAATGGAAGGCAAGGACATATGGAAATTAGCATAAGTTCGGGACACAGTAAGGCGTGTTGTGAGTATAAAAATTTTATGACGTTGCTGGTCACGTGATAACTTGGATAAGCGATATAAAGGATTGGGCGCGTGGTGACCATTGTTGCTGAAAAGCAAAGTTTGACGGGAAAGAATCAAATGACGAACTTACATTTTTCGGTATGTCTTCCCGACATTCCTTAGATGATTTTATGGGTGGCCATGTGGTTGGCAACATCGAAGAAGGGCAGAAAAATTTAGGTGTTGCCAGGGAATTTAACGTCAGCCACAGGGTTATTTCTAGAGTTTGGTAATCATTTCACACAAATGAAATGTGTAGCAAATGTCACGAGGGAGGTCGTGTACGCAATACGACGTCAGCAGAAGATTGGTACTTAGTGCTAGCAACGAAAATGAACCAGCGCAACACAGCTACTGAGGTAGCAAAGCAGCTTTCTGCTGCAGTATCCCGAAAAACTGTAGCCAGAAGTTTGAATGCAGTGAGACTGTACGCCCGTCAGCTTATTTTGTACATCCCATTGTCTACAAGTCAGTGTTTTGCTCGTTTGTAATGATGTCTTCAGCATCGCATTGAGAGAAGTCGACTGAGCTTGTGTACTATTCTCAGATGAAAGCAGGCTCAGTCTGTCGTGTAATTGTGAAAGGCAACTAACCTGGCATGACAGTGGTACAGCGTACAAGCCGGCAAACATAAATGAAAAGGATTAGTATCGTAAAAGTTGTGTCATGGCATGGGTAGGATTATGATCAATGGCCGTAAGTCACTTGTGTGTTTCCTAACAAGACTATGACGGCTACATTAATACATTATACATTATACATTAATGTTGCTCTCTGCCTCAAGTTCACTTGTTCCGTTGTGCTGTGGGCGATAAATCAATATTCTTGGATGGCAACGTAACATGTCATTAACAATCACCTTCCAGGAGTATCTAGGTCACTCGAAATATGCAACACCTCGGATGGCTAACACGTTTTATAGATCTGAATCATATTGTAAATGTTTGGGATGCTTTGAAGAGCAGTCTTGCTGATCGACAACGCCCTGCAATAAGCAAGGACACCCTTATCCGTGACTGACAGAAGAATGGGACAAATTACCCCAACAGCTTTTGTTCTTACAATGAATTTTACTTGTAAGGGAAATATTTATCTCTCATACCCAATAACCGATCCCTATAATCAGACGTGGCTCCAAGGGAGGGGCAGGGGGGGCAATTGCCCCCTCGTCGGAAGCGTCTTGCCCCCCCCCGTCGTTGAAAATTTAGTATTTCGTCGGGGAATCTGTTTGCTTTGGCGTTTATCGTAAATGATAAAATTTTCTCATATATGAACTCGAAAAAAAAAAAAAAAATTAGTAGAAAAAAGTAGAAGTATCTTATATATATATATATATATATATATATATATATATATATATATATATATATATATATATATATATAAAAACAAAAAATCAATCTCCTTTGAGGCAAGGTTAGCCCGAGTCCGTATAACGTCGTCCAGATGGTGACAAAATATAGCTATTGCTTCGGGGGAAATGGTGTTATGATCCTCGAAATTTCTGTTTGTCGATGCAGGGTGTGGATGAGCTGGTTTTGACCTCAGGGTATCCACTTAGACTAAAAGACTACCATCCCCGTCCCTGCAGAATTCAGTGGTGATTACCGGTCAGACCTAAGGCGTCGTCATCGGGTTACGAGAGAAATACGTACCGAATGACAATAGCCAGGACGAGACGAGAGGGGATGGGGGGGGGGGAGAGGGGTCATCGGGGGAGAAAACACATGCTTCGGAGATTTTTGCTTTCCTATTACATTCGCTAAACAGCTCTTCATCAGCATGTCAAGTGTGCAGACGCAGACCGCACTCATTGATGCGTTTTAAAGTACTTTATTTTCACTCAGAAGTTACAAGTAAGTTATTACTATAGTTATTTACAACTTTTCTGATTATTGTTGATTATTCTGCAACAAAACATATCGATGAGTAAACGATCCTTTTACCTCATACAAGGAAGTGTACTAAAGTAGATTTAATGTTTTAATTTTTTAGTGCAGTGATGTCTTGTCGGCAAATGCTAAATGCAGGAAAAAAATTCTTTGGCGTAATATAATAAAAGCAAATAGATGTTTAACATTTTAAATAAATTTTTCTCAAAAACTTATATTGATCTTGTTTGTAGGCTGCATAATAGTTTTGTTGGGAATAGAGAATGATTTACTAAACATTCGAGCTTGGCACAACTAAACAATCATTGGATTATTAAACGTCGGGTTGGTAATGCACGGGTTTGGGTTCTTTTTGAGAAAAATGTTTAAGGGAGGGGGAGGGGCGAACCTTTTGGAAAAGACAAAATTAAATAAATAAATAAATCATGTGTTAAAAGCAATTGCAAACATACATTTTGCTTCCAAATTTTTTTTTTTTTTTTTTTTTCAGATGTTATCATTTAGTCGAAACTCATGTTTCTAACTTAAAGTAAAAGCTGCGCTTAGCCCAGACCGCTGTAATCATTTGATCGAACCAAGTCCAATTCAAAAGTCAACATTGCTCCTTCGAGATCGATCAAACCAACTTACAGACTGATACCAGACTCAATCTTGTTCAAGTTTTTTTTTTGGCAAGCTATATTCTTTTTTTTAATATGCTTTTTTTCAAGTACTAAAATAGTATAAAAAAGCAGTGCTGCGCAGTCGGAGTCGGACAGATTTTGGAGACAAGGAGTCTGAGTCGGCATTTGTAGGTTAAAAATTCCAAGAGTCGGAGTCATTTTCCCTCAATGCCTGTAACACTACCAGTGATTGCGGGGTCGGAGTGAGAGTTGGAGTCGAACTGATTTTAAGGTAAAGGAGTCGGAGTTGAATTGTTTGTCGGTGAGTTAGAGGGGTGATTAAAAACTAATTGTATCGAAAGCCAATGTGAGCACGAAGCAATGCGTTGTCTTTTCGTTTCCCGCGCTGTTTCTCTCTGTCGACTGCTGTCATTGGTTTTTCGAATCAAAAACAATTTTTACTGTGTATTATCTTAATTTTTGAAAGAGTTTATAACTTAAAAAAAGTTTTGTTTGCCTAATTCTGTCCTGATATTTTTGTAGTTCCAAATACATCTTATAAGGCTTCAAAATGCAGAATTTTATATCAATTTTTCAAAATTTCCTCCGGGGAAGAAATCCTCGGGCCTCCTACCAATTGGGAATATTTTGTACTCCACTTAAAGGGCAGTCATGTGTCACTTTCTTGATAACATTTCCCCTCTTAAGGTCAATCCAACACAGGACATCAGGGAAAACACATTAAAACACGATCATCCAAAATTAAAGTATTGCTGTATCGCTGTATGTATCAGATGAAAGAGACAGACATAGTAAAGGAGAGAAAAAAAATTATAAAAACATGCATCTCTTACACCACCGAGAGAAACGTTGTTAAAACTGCAAAAGGGGCCCCATACCTAAAATGGCTTAGGGCCCCGTTAAGTCTAAATCTGGCCCTGAGTTGGAGTCGGCCATTTTCCCTCCGACTCCGTAGATCTTCAAAAATGGTCTATGTAGATAAATTTTGGGGTAAGACTTTGAATTTACATTTTCCCCCTTTAGTCTGGAAAGAGAATTAAAACTTAAAATTTGAAATTATGACCTATTTCAACTGGCATGTTCAATAAAAAGTTTGAAACTAATGGTTATGCATTTTCGAATTATGAATGCTTCAAAAAATTTGAAAAATAAAAAAGTTAGGTATATAGTTAATTAAAAAAAAAGAAAGAAAAACCTTACACAAAAGAAACTGGTGCAATTAATGTTAATCACTTTGATACTTAATAAGTTTGTTTATGACGTAATATCGTCGGCACTATGCTGAACTACCGAATATGAAAATTGGCTCTTTTCAGGAGAGCCGAAACAATATTTTTGTCCACCAGACGGTTTAGTTATTTTCAATTTTTTGATTTTTATAAATAACATTAAGTGTAAATCTTATTGTTTGAAGTACAGTAAACTCTCGATTATCCGCGAAAGTCTCGGAAAAAGAAAAAAAAAAATAGTTGAAAAATTCTGTTCTTCAAAAACGCGGATCTGAAATCAATTCGTCCCAGATTTTTTTTTCCCTTTCCCACAACAAGTGCTCCTTCTCAAAAAACGCGAAAGTCGGTATGCATTGTCATCAACTTCTCTTTGACACGTGCCTCAAGGGAAAGCGTTCAGCTGACTTCGGTAAAACACATGTGTTTACTGAAGACCCCTAGTTTAAAAGAGCGTAAGACATTATCTTTATCATGTGTTCCGATTGAGAAAGGTTAGGAAAACGCCTACAGGTCTTCTGGGAATTCCCTGATGGGGTCTTTTTTGTTGTGGTCACTGTTTTCACTTCTGGGCTGTTGAATGTTTTAGGTTGACGGAAAGTTCCTACTCATGATTTAAATTTTAGTTTATTTTAGTTCTGTAAAACTTGAAATACAAGTATTTTTTAATGCCGCATCTCTTTTAAATGTTTCACGTTTTATTTACAATACAATCACTCTCAAGCAAAAGATAATTTCTGTCTTCTTTACCTCTGGTTTTAAACCTTTTTCGGATTATAAGCGACTTTCGTTATCGCGGTACCTGAGCCACTCAATTCCGCGGATAATCGGGAGTGTACAGTAGTAATAGCCCTTTTTGAGTACTACGGCAAACCATTGAATTTGAAAAACGAGATTCGCGATTTTTCACCTTCGTTTGTTACCGAGTTTAGCATAGTGCCGATCATATTATCAAGTTTCGTTTTTTTTTTTGTTTTTTTTTTTTTTTGGATTACACAAAACACACACACATACACATTACTTTCGTTTAGTACATTCAAAAACTTAGAACCAACGGTGAGGAGTTGAAGTCGGACTGATTTTGAGGTAAAGAAGTCGGAGTCAGGAGTCGAAGGTTTAAAAATTCAACAGTCGGAGTCGATCATTTTCACTTAAAATCAGCAACCCTGCCAGTTCTTGTGGAATCAGAGTCGAAGGCTCTAAAATTCCCGAAGTCGGAGGTCGGAGTCGGTCATTTTTCTTCCGACTCCGCAGTCTTGCTTAGAACTGCTGGTGTGACTATTCATTTCAATAATTTAAATCTCACTACATTTTAACTTTTATTTTCTATTTCAAACATGCTTCGGCGGCCCACACATTTTCCTCCAAATAGCTGTGATTTGTACGATGATATTTGTAAAAATCTAGGAATGAAATATGTTTGCGGCCCCTATGAAACTATCATGATTATTTATCTGATTAGCCCGGTTGCCCGCCAGCTCCATCCACCACCAGCTAGGCCTAATCGATGTAGACCTTTTATTACCATACAAATTAATTAAAAATCGTAAAAATTTGCACCTTTTCAAATTTTTTTAGCGCAAAATTTTTACCAGTTTCCAGTTTCTATTTGTTATCAAATAAAATACTTGTAATGGGTTTTAGCAAACTAGGCTCTTCAAAATATTTTCAATTTTTTATCTTGATTCTGCTTTTGCGCTAGCAAAACTTGGTAGTTGTATAATCGTTTTCCCTTTTCCATGCTTTCCCAAGTTATCCCGGAAAAATAATATAATGAAAGAAAATATAAATAAATTTAATTTTATGCGTGTTCTGACTCGCGAGGTCATCTTAATATAAAGCTAGGCATCGGACTCAAGTTTCTTTTGAATTTTTTAACTTAATATTAGTTGCTCTTCTTTTGTTTATTTAAGATGTGGGTTTCTCTGCTCCCCAATAAATATTTTGTGCTAGTGGATGAGCACTGCTATAACCTTGAGTCCTGGAGTTTCCCTCCGTAAATTTGTGGGTTTATAAGGTTTGATTACGGGAAGGAGGGGGGGGGGGAACCCTCAGTATCTTAATCGGTCACTAACCCCATCACCCTAACGTTACCAAACATGACCTACAATTGCGTTTTCGATACTTTAATTTTAAAACTTTTTCAGGATGCACCTCGGCTTTCACTCCCTATAAAATACCATTACAGATCGACTAAAAGTTCGTTTATTGGACTTCACTTTCTTAAAATTCTTTGGGGGTGAGCACCCAAATCCTTCTCTCCATGAAATTACCGAAGATCATCTAAAATTGCGTTTCCAGAGCTACAATTTCGAAAAATTTCCGGGGAAGAACCCCGAACCCCCCTAACTTCTACAAGCACAACTAAATTCCTGTAAGTTTCTTTCTCTGCATGAAACTCTGTTGAGCACACATTTATAATGATTTTACATCATAGTCAGACCTTTCGTCAATATCTGATTCTCAGACAGTTCTAGTTTATTGATCTCGCGATGACCCTGCTCACAAAAGCCTAGTTTCATGTTTCTCATTTTAAATTTGATTTTTTTCCATACATATTTCATTTTATCTATTTTAAATTTTTTATTTTTTGCTTTTAATTTTTATAGGGAATTCGTACTTTTAGACGCAAAGAATGATTAGTTTCTTTATCACTTTAATTGGAGGGGGGCAGAGCCTGATTACCGCAGGGGCATGTGGGGCACAGGCCCTTCCTCTTAGATTTCAGGGGGGGGGGGGCAAAATCCCCTTAATTTATCATGTTAATTAAAAATAAATAATGATTTCACTCAGAATCTAGAGTACAATGATATCATTGATAGTTTTGCAAATGCCAAAACAAGGAAAAAATCTATTTGTTGTTAAAAATTCGCCTTAAAAGTGTGATCTCTTTGCAAATCAGAAAACCACTCCAAATTTAGTCTGTATTTACTATTAAAAGTTATATGATA